>NC_134039.1:5117823-5349741 GCF_965140245.1 Athene noctua
TTTAAAGCATCCAGGTGAGAAAAGTCATTCAACTACTGTCATCTTGCTTCTCTAAATGGAGTTAAATATACCTCACAACAGATGTGACAAGAGGTTGTTGTGTATCCTCTTACTTCATTTCAGATTCGTGTTCAGTAAGTTGTTTTCCCCCTTCACAGCTCCTCCTGCTTCATCTCTTCTCAGCTCTGGTTTCTGCTGAAGGCTTTCCCCATCTCTCCGCTTTACTGCTTGGTCCAGTTGTTTCCTGGGCTCTTTTACCTGGTATTGTCCTTGTTTTGTCCTCTTATTCTTTCACAGGCATCATTCTTCTCTTGCTTTTATTTGACTACTTTCTGGCAAATCTTCTCTCTTTTCCAGCTGTTATCACCGTGCCTACCGGCTTCCACTACCTGCTCAGCTTGGCAATAGCAGTGGTAGCAGTAGATGAAAAACAGGCATCAGGCACACTTACCCCTATATGGTATCCCTTGTGTGATGGTCATGATGTTTATCCCACCCTTGCTGTGGACTGGTCAGCATATGTGTTTACCCTGGCCAGTTGGTCTAAAAAGAAAACAAAAACAAATGCCAGGCCCTGTAAATCAGATTAATACAATAGGAGTGTTTCTAATCTTGTTTTATGTCAGTTGTACAAAATTGACGTAAGTGTGGTCACTCCTGGTCTACCTGGTTGTTTGTGCAGTTTGAGTAAATAGCTGTGAAAATGAACTGTCATAGAAGAATAAGGTGAGGTTGGGCTTAATTCCCGACTCCAGTATTACACCAGTATAATGCCTCTGAAATCAGTGGCATTGCTCTAGTATAAAAATGCAGTAAGCTGTGGGGAATGAAATCCTGTTTTGTTGCCTCTGAGAATTTTCAGAGTCTGCCTGATATGGCATGAGTCAAAAATATTTTGTTATTCACTGCTTTTTCTAATTATCAGATTTGTCTCCAATCCATTTTGTGGTGTTGGCCAGGCACTTGATCTGAGTCAAATTTTCCATACAATCCACACTGCTTTATGTTTCAGTGTTTTTTTTCTTCTGCCTTAAAACCAGAACAGAAAAGCTGGCTAAGCATGTACAAACCTGCCTGATGAAAAGACTTGTTTTTCCTTTTCCCTCACCCCTTCTTTTCCATTTAACGTTAGTACAAAGATGAAACACAGTTTAAGTACCATAGCGGTTATAATTATGAATTAGGGAAAGCGATTAGCAGATCATCAATCTGTTCACCTGCCAGTTGACCACTTCTTCCACACAAACCATCTTAATTAAAGAAGCCAATCTCTTGGAGACAGCATTAATTTTTATAATAAGGAACTGTGGTGCATATCTGATAGTGTTTTGAGAACACTTGTTTCAGCATCCCTTACTGCTAGGCTTCCTCTATGGAGGATTATTTAAAGTTGAAAACCATCTCTAGTTTCATAAAAGCATATGAGAAAACTAAACAACTGTAAATGAGTAAGTAACAAATCCTCCTATTCCTCATCACTGAGTGGTCTCATCACTTGGCCCAAGGCCTCACTTATATTCTTCTAATTATGTATTTGATGATGGCACTGTTTTCCCCACCCATTTCTGCACCTGAAGGAAGGATATTCATTTCTGAAGTTTAGGTGAAATTTTATCTGCAAGTTGCTTGCTGTCCTTTTTAGGCACTGCAGTCTGGATCCATGACAGACAAACTGGTGGAAGCAGGGGGCTACTTGGTGTGGGTAACATGATAGTTTTGCTGGATTTTCTGAGCACAGGGTAGACCTAAGACGCATCATTGCAAGTATTGATTCAGACAAACCTATTTCCTACGGAAGAGCACAGAGCCATACTTATGTGGCTCCCAGCGTTGCTATGTTGTCTTGCTCTGTGAAAATAACACATTAAAACCTACTTTGGTTTACAAGCCACGGCTGAAGGAGCTCCAGTGATGAAACTATAGCTTTTGGACAAAAAGGGAATGGTCTCTTTCGCGTACATTATGCTCAAAAATTTCAATTGGTCACCAGAGATTATCAGAAACCTGGCTTAAAACCCCAGTGTTCTAAACTGGCTTTTCCTGAAATTTCCAACTCATCAGGAATAAAAGGACCCACTAGCTGCTGTTGCACTTCAGTTCCTTTTATTTTTGTGAGTGTGTCTTGAGTTTGTGTGCTGCCTTTGTCTTAGCAGGGTCAAAGACATCAAAACAAACCAAATGTTTCTGAAGTTGAAAAAAACATTAAACTTCTGGTCCAGGTGGAAGCTCATTTTTTTTCAAGGCACCAAATAGATCTGAGTGTTACATCCGGCCTTAAATGCTCTGTTTTAGTTTTACACTTTTGAACTAAAATCTTTTTCTTACTCTCACTGATGTCAGCCGAAAGAAAGTTCCAAGTAAAACGCCCTTTACTGTGCTATTTTAGGGCTGAGTCCATTCTCTCTCTTCTCTTCGGCTTTCCATTTTCCTGATGCAATCCTCAGTCTGGCCTTGGGCTCACCTCACAGACATTAAAAAACAAAAACAAAAAAATGTAAAACCAGAGGGACCCTTCAAACCTCAAAATTTTGCTTTCAGAATAGGCTCAGAACCTAGTGATTAGTTTCCTCTGAAATAGCTTTTCTGATTCCCAAGATCAGAAAAATTGGAATCATTGAAAGGCCTGGTGGCAGATTATTTTATTTTTATTTTTTTCTCATTGGGCCTATAACTCTATCTGGCAATGGAGAAATCTACAAAAGAAACACTGCAGAGGGAGGAAGCAGCTCAGTAAGGCTTGGCAAATATCTTCAAAGAGTAACTATTCTTCCAAGCTTGATCACTACAGACACAAGCAAACACATTTTGCCTTATCTAGGATTTTTCTGATGAGCAGAGAGGGTGCTTTGGGGGTAATATCACACCAAAATCACTCAGTTCTTTTTGCAGCAATTAATCTTCCACGTTTGGTGTTACACTGCTTTACAGTCGGCCTCACCAAAGTGCCAGAAGGTCAACTTGCCCGTCCAAGGTCACCAAATGACTCAGTAGATGAAGCAAAAACTGAACTTAGAGGACCACCCTGCTTTCCAGCTTTTGTTTTAGGGATTCAACCTACACAGCTTCTCTGGGATTTCACACATTCCATTAATCCCACTGGCTATCAGCCATAAAGATATTGCAGAAAGTTTCAATACATGTAAATGTGAACAGTGATATATAACTTCAAGCTGATAGAAAATACATTGGACAAGCATGATTTAGTTTCTCTGCATTAAAAATATCCTTTATGCCCATGGCTCAAAAAGAAAAGAATATGAGAATACTACTTGTGGCTTCCCCTGCATTTATTAAGATGAATAAGATGAATCTTTCATCTTATTTCACTCTTGCACTAACCACACATATTCAAAATCCCATGTTTTTGAATCCAACTTCTCAACTTACTCCTATCTGAAAAGGAAATTAGTAGCTTGACTGTTATGACTACTCTCCTGTTGATGTCCTCTGGATAGAGAATAGATCAATACTAAATTTCAGGATAAGGAATTTATTTACAGTGTTCACATTTGTAAAAACTGAGAGCTAGCGATCTGATGTTCTCAGTCCATCGATAGAGCAAGCAAGGCAAAATTTCATCTAAAAACTTGTTCTCTAGCTAGTTGTGAAAGTCTTGTAAAAGTGAGAAATTGCCTCGTTCTAAAGCGCATCATATTCTATAGAAATTGGGTTTGGAAATGCAAGAGTGAAGAAGCAGCTACTTGTTATTACATTTCATTAAGGAGCAACAGTAGTAACTGACCCTTGTGAAATTGTGTAGCAGGATAAAGCCCTGTGCTTCTCTAACACGGTCTGCAAGGATGTCCCAGAACATTGCAAAGTGGTTAACTAGCAAGAAAAAGACCTTGCTATCATCTCCTTATTTATGACAGCATCCTTTGACTTCTTAACATAGCACTAAGTGTCTTCCTGACCTGCCAGTTTGCATAAACTCTCAAAAATAGTCATTATATCATCTGGATTAAAGAAACCTGTCTTCTCTCTGAGGCTCTGTTATGTTTCACTTCACACATCCTTCTGCAAAATTGTGTCCAACTTCATTGGTAAGCACAGGCTTCCTTTTTAGAAACTTTGGTGACAATCTCCCAAGAATGGGCTTTCTACTGTCATTTCCACACTTTTTTTTTTTCTTTTTTTTTTTTTTCCCCTTTGGGCACTGTGAGAGTTCTGGAAAAGGTGTTGGTCAGTTCAAATATTTTCTGAGCCAGTTTGCTGCTTCATTTCCTTCTGTAAGAAATACTCCCAACAGCCAATGGTGGTAATCAGCTTTTGGAGACCTAGTCATGGAGTTTTTCATGCCTTAGAGCGTCCTTGGTTTGCATGGTGAGAGGGCAAGGAAGACAGGACAAAAAACGCATCAAACATTTTGAAGGTAATGAAAGTGGTTACTTGTTAGCTAGTAAAGCAAGTCTCTGTTGCATGAGTACTCAACGTCTATACAAATGGAATAGATAAATTGCCAGGAGATGGTGGTCAGGATTGGTAGCAGAGTTCCCAAGTTTTTATAGTACCATTAAAATGTATGTAAATTGTTTCCTTCGATTTATGTCAGCTATTAGTATATAGCATGCCCTCTTAGAAACCCCACTGCTTCCCACATCTCTATGATAAAGACTGCCATTTCCTCTTCACTGAAAATCTCTGCATAGAACCCCTCGGCTTCATCTGTAACTCAGATGTGCCTAGAGGGCCGTAGGCAAAGCTCCGGGGAGGAACAGACTTGCAGAAAATTCTGCTGTAAGTTATGTGAGCCTCCTTACTTATGGACCAAAACATATGTGCAGAAGTGCTGCAGCAATGTGGTGTGCAGTGATAGCCCCGCTGTCAAAAGCGCACAGGAACTTGTGTGGATCTACCAGGCAACGCTGCACCCTTCAGATGTCTTCACAGGAGTCACAGACTACAGCCTGCCGTGGGATGTCAGTCGGTTAGAGAGAGGAAACCTGAGTGTAGTTGCTGTCACGGAGGCCTGGCTAGGAATTCACAGAGTGGGGGCAGACCATCTATCTTCACTTCTGGGGATCTTAATTCCCTGCTCCATTCATTCTCTCTGCCCCTTTCTATCCCTTCTGTCTTTTTCTAGCAGCTAACTGGCTTGAGAGACGCTTGTGTGATCGTCTGCTTAGTACAAACTCTTCTTTTTAAATGGAGCTGGTACAAGATCAAAAGGCAAATTACGGTGATTTTTTTTTTTTTTTTTTTTTTTTTTAAGCACATGGAAGGGTCGTTTAGATGAGATGTTGGAGGATTTGGTGTAGGGGAGAACTTTGTAGAGTCAGACTGATGGTTGGACTTGATGATCCCGAGGGGCTTTTCCAACCTGAATGATTCTGTGAAATCAACACTTGCTTAGAGATGGTCTGCCCAGGACAGCTAAGTAAGAGCTTGTTAGAAAAAGCATGGCTGAAAAATAGCCATGTTAGAGCCATGTTAGAAGAGCTAGGCTTACCTGCATGTGGAGGTTGCCAGGTTTACTGTGAGAGTCCCACAGTGTTTATCCATTCATGGCTTTACTTGACTTGTTTAGGTTTTATTTCTTGGTAGCTCTGGAAAAATGTTTTAGTAGCCAAAAAATCTGTACTTAATTACACACACAAAAACCAGCAGACAGGAAGTCTATTTCCTCACAGAGATACTGTGGTTTATATATTCTGCCCTAATATGAACAAGTCCACTATTATTTTCTGATGTCCCTCTTGTTTAAGATGCTCTGAGTAACATGAAAGCTCTTTTTTTTTTTTGTACGCTGATCGTGAAAGAAGACTTGTCAAGACACAGGCATGCTAGACATTTCATTACTGGATGGTTCCTAATTCCATTTGAAAAAAGCTTCTGTCTGATTTTATTTTATAGAAATTTATCTCATTTAAAAGTATTTAAGTTTAACTGCGGATATGTGTGCAAGCTTAGGGGCAAAATCTGATAATAACTCTATACCAGTGCTCCCACCCTGAATTTAATCAGTGTTCTAAGCCGTGGTTTTATTTCCTTGTTACTTGGGGTTAGTCCAAATATCCAGTGATTGGAAGCTGTTTAGGACAAGGGCTCTATGTTCATGAAGCATCTCACAGAAAGGGCCATCAGAGAGCTTCTGTAATAGAATAACTAATGAATAATAATATCTGCAGCCAAAAAAGGAGGGGACATCTTATAAGGGATGTTGTTTCTCCTCACTTAAGTTTAGAAGTTGTAGGGGAAAAGTAAAATTTGTACCCAAGAAAGTGGTTTAGGTTATTTTAGGACTCTAAGCAACTGTCAGAAAACCTCTGAATTTCACCATTGCATTTGATTCTGTTCAGAAAGTATTCATAGCTTGGGTGATGAGTGGCCATACAACACCCAGACCCTCAAAGCAAAGGAGGAAATTGTTGTGGGTTGGAGTCTAGCACTATTTCTTAAATATTAAATGCAAATTAAGGTATGCAGCTTGACTTACATGGTATGACAGCTATAAATAATCTACTTTCACTGTGTTATTGGTTCTGGGTTTTTTTGGGGGGGGAGGTCAGGTGTTGGGTATTATTGATTTTGATGTTGGGTTTTTTTTTCCCCCATTTGGGGTTGTTTTCTTTGGGCTAATTATTAGAATACAATTTGTTACATCTATGAATATTCCAAACTTGTTTATTTTTGAAGTCCTTTCTTGTGATTCCACAGACCTTCTCACTCTACTGTGAAGGTTTCTTGCATCCAGCATTTGCTCTACTTCTTCACCTCACTCTATCCTAGCATTACTTCTCTGCTACTATATCTCTTCAGTCTTTATTGTTCTGATTTCAATCTTCCTCCCACAGAGCTGAGATAGAGCGAGTAGTATATTCCATGATCATCACGAAGGGAAAACAAGGACTAAAAAAACGTGAAGATGAGGCCAGTGTTGACAGTGCTGGAACAGGAACACTTGAAAACCTGATCCATGCCAGGAGATGTGGAAACAAAGATGAGTCTCTTATCCAGGTATCATCCTACTCCATCACTATTATAAACATATCTGAACTAGACCTGGAGTTAAAAATAAACCCCCCTGAAATCACTGCACTGCATTGCTTGCATTGCTTCTTAAGAACAATCTCCTTCCTCAAACTAAAATCACCTCGTCGGTATTTCCCAGCTGAAATCACAGCCTTGGGTACGTCCAAAGCAAGTCCTCTAGAGCATGTGGGACCCCTCTCTATATCCCATGTCCAAACGCACAAAGACATTAATTTGCCAGTTAATGTTGGCTGTCTCTGAGGTAGCCACGTGTCTGGAAAACAGCCAGGATCTGGAGAAGTCCTGCGTTTGTGGCTCTTCTGCAAGTCATCCTTTCTTTGGGGTACCCAGCAAGTGTAGAACACAAATGATGACTGAAGGAGATACAGTCTTGTGTCTTCTTTCTTCTTGCATCTGCCTGATGCAGCCAAGGGGAGATCTCTACCAGATGTGGAGTAGAAAGTATGTGCATGTGGAAGAATTCTGGTCTCTCAATGGTTCTTGCCAGACCCATTTGGAGTAGGTGCCATAAATTCTCAAAGAGAATTATTCTTCTTAATATATATTTCTTCAGGCAGGAAAAAAAAAAAAAATAGTTAAGCCCATTTACTAAGTTCAATTCATGTCCATGTGCAATGGCAACTGGCGACTTCAGAAGAAAGCTAAGCCCTCACTTATTGATGGTGAGCTAACCCTCTGCAAGCAGCAGATCGTCTGGCAATGTTTGGGCTGAGTAATGCCCTCTCTCCGTATGTTTTTTAGATCCAATGTGAAGTATGTCTGAGGATAATTTCAGTAGTACGGAAGTATTCAGGTTGTCTTAACATCTCCAATGTTCACCATCTTTCTTTTTTCCAGAAAAAGAGTTAATGCTTGTTGATGTCATATGAAAATATAATCACTACCCTGCCTGACCACCCTAGATCCCCCAGTGCTCTTTTATCATCAGTAAAGGAAGGGTGGGAGAAAGGTAAAACTTTTAACCACATTGTTTTGGACAAAGAGAAAAAAAAGTATAGCTATCAAAATACCAGTGGGCTTTACAGTCCTCAGCTTGATAAAGACAGCACAGACAAATGATGCTTTTCTTCAAAAGGAAGCATGCTCTAAAGCAATCACTCAGGATTATTTTTAAGACTTAGCGTACTGCAAGCTGTTCTGAGAGACCTACCTCTGTGGTATGTCTAAATTCTAGTATATTCTTTGCTACAGGCGAGATAAGTGACATGAAAAAAACAGACCCACTGGTAACATTATTGGAAAGCAGATTCCTGTTCAAACAAGCTAGAGATTAATAAGATAGATTTCTAGTGACTAGACTCATCCCTGGCTTTTGTCTTCCTTCAGTGTAAAATAGAAGACAGATAGTTTGATAGGGGAAAGTCTGGCAAAGGTAAACGTTAGCGATGGAGCAAAGGAGTCATAACATTCTCCTGACGAAGCCTGGATGCCTGAATAGTGAAATACAGGGGAACGTTGAGTAAGGTGACTGTCAAGCTTCCCACAGGCTACCAGCAGTAGCTATAATATCTTCCCCAAACCATCCAATGACGTCAGTTCAGATCTTTTTTTCTTCCTGCACAAACTTCTCTAAAATGCACTTATCCTCTCTCACAGAGGGATGTTCCATTTTAATTTCTCATTGCTACAGCGTGTGAATGTCACCTGCTTCCCCCTGTTTTGCAAAGCCAAAGGCATGTTACTTGCTGTGACTGTTTCTTAAAGCTAAAGATTTTGCTAGCAATTTTCACATTTCACAGTCCTCCTGGGAAATCTAAACCTATCATTTAATGAAAATGCCATTCTCTGTCTTGACAATTAAAAAAAACCCACAAAAAAACAACCTCTCTGTGTCTGTACTTCAAAATAATCTGACAAAGTGTGTTAATTCTATTTTAAATAAGCAGTAGATTGCTTCTTTCCAATTAAATATAATATACAGTAATTGCAGGAATGTCGACTGCACAGTTGTCTTTCCCAAGGATATCTTCAGGTACAGAAGTAAAGCACTAAAAGATGCAAAGCACAAGTTCACTGTTTTGCAAAGTCATATTGTTGTGCAATCTTTACAGCTATAAAGAAAAGATTTAAAAATTTTTAATACATTTTCTGGAAAAAACAAAATGTACATTTAATATAGGATAGAGTGCCAAAACAACATAGGAAGAGATAATGATCTAGTAACTCAGAGTCCATTTTCAGAGGAAAAAAAACCAATACACTTGGAGCCTCTTGACATCTTTGAATGACATATCAGGTAACCATTTTATTTTTCTTGTCAATAGACATTTGTAATGTGAGAGGGAGGATATTTCTCTAGTCAAAGCATTTATATGAGCAGAAGAACCATCTTGTGCCATAGATTAGACTGGCTCAGCATTAATATGAATTTCAAAAGATGTTTCTTCCTTGCCCTGTAGTGGCCATTTTCATTCCAAAACTGGCAATCCTGTTACCATGTGGTAAATATTTCCGTACATTCAATTATCAAAAAAGACAAATATGGAGAATATTCCTTTTAGGCTGACTAGCAAGCAGGGTATTTCTCATCAAGTGACCTGTTACAGATATAATAATACAACTAATTGCTTAACATTAAGCAGAAGCACAGAATAGCAGGAGTTGTTCCCTTTTCATGTAGAACCTTTGAATTCAGATTTGAACCCTGTTCATAAGACCTACACCAAATGATATTGCTTCTGTGTGTGAGGATAAGATCACACTTTAAGAAGCCTGAAAATGAATCTGTAACTTCCCCCCCAGTCCCTTAAATCTTATTTGATTTGGGGAAAATAAGACCCCTGACCTGCAAATATTTATATCTTTGCATAAACCTCCGAGCTGCTAGATCTGGGATCAGGTAACATAAATGAATCAATTCATGGGCTTAAAGCTGAGCACATACAGAAATATTTTCAGACTCAAAGTCAGAGATATCAGTGTTTTCTTTAAGTAGTGTAATTACCCCAAAATTCAGAGAGACATGCTGAGGATTACAAAAGGGACCAATATACCTAACTTCTACTGAATCAAAGCGCTGGAACGCCTTTAAAAATGTAAAGAGAAACCTGATGATGCACTTTTATTCACACTGAGCCATACCTTATTTTGCAATAGTTCCCCTGACTTCTCAACATCAGGGTTATAGAACATAGCCTAGAGAGGTCACATGGCTTTTTCCTCAGCACATCAGAAGAGGAAGAAACAGGAATGAGATCTTCATGGCCCTTGACCTAAATACTAACCTCTGCAAGAACATCTCCACTGGGTGAATTCTCCTATTTTATTCTAATTGGTTCGTATCAGAGAGTTTGATAGTTTAGGTTCAGGAAAGTACTTAAGCAAGTAAACATTTCCCAAATTTCTGGGACATGCAGTTTTGAAATTTTGGGGAAAAAAAAGAATTACAGTAGTATTTCCAGACAAATCTGTATGATTTCCTCTGAGATGTTTCAGCATTGCTGCTTCTAATATTAGATTAAACCAGGAAGCATGGATGCTTGCAAAATTAGGGATCAGCAAGAGAAATATGGAAATGAATTGCTCAGAGCTCACAGGAGAACTGAGGCTATGCTCAAACCTCATGACAATTGGTTGATACATAAGAGTAACATACATGTAGCTCTTGAGATTTTTTCCACTGGAGTAAAAATAGTAGCGCATTCAAAGGACAGTTGTAAATTTGCATGCTGTATTAAGGGAAAGATTTTGACATCAATAAAAATTGAGCAACTCTGTATAAAGCATAGCTTAAAATTGCACCAATTTTGCAGGAGGTTTCTCTTTGGCCTTAGCTTGCAGCCGCCAGCACAACTTTCTTTGCAGACATGCAACTGGTAGCTTACAAATGTGTTCAATAAGGCAAGAAGCAAGCTCATCTGTGCAAAGAAGAGAAAAAAGAAAACTGTTCATCAAATAAAATGAAAACGTCATCTGAAACATATTTAAGTATATGCAAGTTACAACAGACTCCCTTAGGCATATATAAATTGTATGCTTACAACAAAAGATAACTTAGACGTTTAATTTGCCAGTTTATTGCAAGGTTGCTATTTTGACTAGTATTAAACAGTCTTGACTGATGACCTCTCTAATTTGTTTGGTGCAAACACTTTCTTTCAACATCAGACACTTTTTTTTTTTTTTTTTTTTTTTTTTTTTTAAACCATCTACTCATTTGAGAGAAAAATCTATTGTGGCCTGTGCAGACAATCCTGCTTTATAATTGTGTCAAGGTTTTTCTGCATCTGCTAGACAATGCATGAGAGCATTTGATGATGAGAGCATTGATTAACCTTGAAACATATAATCTGGTTCCCAGGCTTGGTTCTAAAGGGTTTTGGCTCTCCCTTCAAACATAATTTGCCAAAAAGCAATTACTAGGGAGCTGCAAAAAAACCTTGCCTTCTGGATTTTAAATTCACTTTCTTCATTAATGTATTAGGAATCTGAGCATGCTGCCTCCTGCTTCTTATCAGTTAAATATATGCAGTGATACCAGAAAAAGAAACCATGAATGCTGAAATTCTAGTTCATTAGAAGTCGTCATATAGGGAACATCTATAAAAGCAAACGGTGCCAAGCGAACAGCCAAGGCTGTTCATCAACTCTGGATTTAATAACTGCCTTATTTATATCCCACATGCTAGGAAAAATATTGTAATTGGGATGGATTATGTAGAATATGAGGAATGGCATAATTAATGGAATAATTAAAAAACATAGTCTGCTTTGCTTCTAAGCTATTTGTTTGAGACTGGTTGGTTCAGCAGTCACAATGCAATGCCATTAGCATCCAATTCCTTTTACTTTTCTCTGTGACATAAGTGTATAGGTCTTTGTAGAGAGAATTTTCTAATGGAGGAAGACAACAGCAGAAGATACTTTCTTCTGTCTTGCTTGTAGTCAACAAGGGGTCTGCCCAGCTTGCTCAAGATTTTTGTCACAGGGTGCCTCTGTCAGCGGATGGCTTGCAGCACGGCAACCCAGAACATGTGCGTTATCCCTCACACTCTGCCTCGACACCGTAAAACTCTCTGGGATTATCTGTGCAGCAAAGCGGGACAGGAGGGTGATGTCCTGACTTCTACATGTCATCCTGTCTGGGTTTTGCAGGTTAAGGGAATTTTTGTGTCCCTGACTGTCAGTGAGCCATCTTTTGTCAGCACTAATCAGCCCTGGAAACAATGGAAAGTATACAGTGTGTTAAGACTTGCACAGGTATCTGATGCAATCTAAATGTGAGGCAGCCCTGTTGCATTACCTAATATGCCTAAATGAATATCCCATAACCCATATTTTTATGCTGGGGAACTGCTGATCGCAGTAGCTTCGTTACGTACACCTATATGTCTCCAGGTGGTAATCCAGCAAATTAAGGAATTTTTAAATGGCCATATTGAACATACATCCTTCTTATTTAAGGACAGCAGAGTGTGGATGAACCTTCCACCATCAGGATCCTCACCTTGCAAAAGTACTCATACAGGTTTTACCATAAAAACCAACCAGATCTTTATTTTTGAGCATCAGATTTTTGACAACCTAAAATGAAACTAATCAAATTAGTTACATATTTTGAATGGTTTTCTTGGTGTTTTTGCTTTATTTTAATGGATACAGCAGATATAACCGAACCAAACCAAAACCACGTGGAGATACATGGCTGTGCAATGAAATACTTAAAACATTCACTGACCTTTTATTAATATGCTTATTAAATATCTACACTTTGTAATGTTCCTATCTGGAATCAGCACTTTACTTTTTGTTGTAAACAGAGTATTAAAAAAAAACCTCCAACAAATTAGGTATTTGATCATGGAGAAAAAGCAGAGAAAGTAGTGTGTGTGCACATTACAATTATATTATCAAGGCTTTCTGTAATGTTATTATAGGCTGTTCCAAGTTACCATGTATGAAAACAAACCACACTGATTCCAAGCCCCAAAATGAGAGAAGTTAGGGAAATATAATCAGTGCAGCTGTGGCAACAATACTATTGTTAAAGTACAGGGAAACTTCATAAACAGTGAGTAAGAAGTCAAGAAGGAAATAGTTGTAGACAAAATCATTGCTAGAAAACATGAAAGCAACTCTTTTTTTCCCATCCCATCCCCTCTCCACCCTGTGAAAAGATTATCCATGGAAGGGGAAAAAAGGGTGAGGTTGTGGGTGGTGTCCTACATAAGGCCATAACACACAAAAAGTATGTGTGCTTTTTTCTCTTGGAAGAAGATGAGGAAAAAAAAAAAGAGCCTGGAATTTCTTTTGGAACAGATACTGTACTTTCAGGTGCCATCTGTGGGCCATGCGTTGTATGAAATAAGTCTGTGTTAAAACAAGACTAAAAGAGGTAAAGGACATTCAGCAATCCTTTGCTTGCAGCATGACAGGGATGTTGCCAAGGTGGCTTTAAACTGCCCAGGTGTAAGAAGTGGTGGCATTTCAGTTTCTGTGCCAGCAATATGTAACACAGGGCAACAAATATTTCAACAAATGCTAATTTATCCCGCTTCTTATTGACAAAGCTACAGATGCTTTGGTCAAAAAAAGAGATGCCACTGAGTCAGCAGCTGTGCTTTGCAGTGGTTTTCATTCACTTTGCTTTGGCATTATGTTGAGAACTTCAGTGGCATTGCTCCTGCTTGACATCACTGCAGAAGAATCACTCAGAGTCTGATCCCCCGATAAATGCCATTCCAAAAGAAATTGGTGGTGCAACTCCCCTTAGCATAGGCTTTAACCCACACGTTTTAAACTGCTGCCATGAGCCATTCAGTGATGTGATCGATGAAACCAAAAGAGGTGAAACCTGACTACCGTATCATCTAAATTTACATAATTATACAATAGATAATTTTCCATCTGCGTGGAAATATACTTAATATGAACCGCAAACCTAGGAAGCATGAGAGCAGGTGGTTCCTGGTATCACCAAAACTACAGGTCCCCAGTCTAGCCAATTGTCACCTTACATTTTTTAACAGTGTTTGGGTTGTATACTTCAGTTTAAAGCATTTCTCTATTGTAGCTCAGGAGTATGGCAGTGCTGCTGTTCTTCTTTGCCAGGTTAAAAGAGAGAATTTTCACTGTTTCTTTTGAAGTTTAGACTCTATTAAGATATATCACATTCACATTTTGGAAAAAAAGCGTTCTTGTGAACTGGCAGGAAGAATAACATGACTCGCTGATAATTTTTTCCATGACATGAAGTTATTCCCTTTTGAGGTTTCCTTAAATACATGCACCATGTATTTGGTGCAGCTAGGGAAGTTTATTGAGCAAATGTGCATACTGATGAGTGACAATGAAATTTTAAAAGAATGAAGTGCGACTGTTTCTTCAGATCACTTTGATAAGATGCTGGTATTCCAGGCCAAATCCTTGAGGTGAGATGTGCAGTGTCAGTTCAATATTGGAAGCAGAAGACTGAATGGAACTTAATCCTGTAGACAGTAAGAGTCATTCTCCATAAAGATTACCATATCTCTTAGAAATAAAGATCCTACCACCATCCCTATCTAGCATCTTATCTTTTTCAGAATCTGGTTACTTCCCTTTCCCCCTCAGCCAACTTACAAACTCTAGTGAAATAATTTCAGCCCTTTTTGATTGTGCTTTCTCTCTACTACCTCTATCTTCTCCCTGCCAAAAATATTTCCTGTCCCCCAGACATAGAAAACTGGCAGTGAAGAGGTTAGGTCAGCTGTGAGAGGATTTCCATGGACTCAATTAAAGCTTTCTGGCAGCAGGAAGGCAGACACTGTGGGATGTGATGGGACTCACTTCACACGGAGTCATAACCTCATCCAGTTTCTAAAAAGTGCCCTTTGACCTCCAGCCCAGCACCTTCATTGCTACCACTTCCCAGAACTTTTGAACACACAGTTCCAGACAGACCAGGTGCAGCTTTTTGCCTCCCCTTGGTACCGGAAACTGTTTGGGGTTCAGTGGAGTCCCAGAGAAAAAATTAACGCTACTAATTTTTCTGACATGAATATAAATGGCTTAGGGCCAGACATCGCATCAATACAGTTATTGTCAACTACTGAAACCAAATACATCCACTACAATTTACTAGCATCCCTGACTCTTTTTCTGAACTAGATTTTGAGAGTTTTCAGAGAACATTTGAGAAAATTCAGTTGGACGAGGAACAAGAGTTGTTTCGCTGACATAATTTATTTTGATTTTTAAAGGGCTTTTGACAGTGTACCTCACAGGAGGCTAGTAAGGAAACTAAGAAGTTGTAAGGTGGGAGGTGTGGTTGTGTTTTGATCACAAAATGGCTAAAAGAAAACAGAACAGAATAAAATGGTCACTTTTCAATACGGCAGTTGTTAGCAGAACACTGTAAGACTAACAGAACTTCACTGTACCCATTAATGTGCTAGAAAATGGCTGGCATGGTGGCAAGATCTGCCATGAAACTATGTTTTTAATAAGTGACAATTATTTAGCTGAGCAGTTATTTAAGTTAGTCAAGACAAACCTAGGCAATTAGGCAGCACAATGGCAGAGGAAGTTCATGATGGAAAATTCAAAATAAGGTGTGTTGGAAGGATATTACTAACACATATTGTTGGATTTTGAATTAACAGTAACCACCCAAGAAAATGACCTGTGTGTCACCTTGGAGAGCTTAATAAAAACATCTGCTTAATGTGGGAAGGCAATCAAAAGGGAATGAAACGTTACCATGAATAAAGAAAGGGGTGGGGTCCCACAGAACCTGCTCTGGCCAAGGCTGCCCAGGATGTACAGTGAATCAGTCCATTTTCTGACTCTGCTCTGCAGTTTCTAGGATGAGCTGGCTGGTCTCCTGGAGGAGAGGAAAAGTGTTGAGTACCTGTGACATCGCTTTCCATTCTCTGCCCTCAGCTTTCTCTAAAAGCCCTTCCTGTTGCTGAGAACCAGCTGTGCATAGACTTTTGCTGTTGGAAAGAAACTGAGTTCATAGAGCAAGGCCACTGAAATGCAGCCATTTAACAACACACGGCATTTCAAAACAGATGAGTAACACTGCATTCACTTAAAAATTTAAAAAAAAAAAAAAAAAAAAAAATCAGGTAAGGAGAGTTATCCGGTTCAGTTGTGTTGAAAATTGGTCTAAATGTAATGACCGATGCTCCCAATTACCGAGTTCAACATTTCTTTTGTTTTAATTCTCAAATGAAACCGTAATTAAGTAGTATGTAGGCTCAAAAGCTAGGAATACTTAGTATTTTGTGACGAAGAAAGATTATTTACCGTAGGGCGTCAGGGTTTACTAATCTCTAAAAGCCTAAATTAAAAACATCAAGCACCCACAATACCCAATTAATCACCAGTTTTTGTGTGTGGGAGTTCTTTGCACCTCTGTATAAACATAATCCTATAATGGCAAAACATTCCATTGCCTCTAACTTAACACACTATTATTCAGCATGTAAAATCTTATTCTCTCTTTGCAGTAAAGTGATACAGGGTGGGGACTAGAAGGACTGATAGAACCAGCCCTTCTCAAACTTACAGCATGAGGCAGAAATCAAACTTTGATTACATCTAATTGAGAATGCATTTTATAATCCACTTCACAGCGTGGTAAGTGTTCTGTACATGTCTGAAAGCAGACAAACCAAAACAGCACTGAACTGTAGTAAAACAAGAAAGCAGCTGATCGAAATGCATAGGAAAATAAACCGAACCCCTTAAATTATTTATTTACAGATCTTGTGGGAAACAGACATGCACTGGAAAGAAAATCGGTGGCCAGATTCCTTCATTTGCCAGGAGTGCTTTGTGCTAATCACACAGGTTTGGGTATTTGGAGAGACACTGAAATATTTTGTCCTTTTAGCATGGAAAGGCAGGGGAGGGAAGGAGGATATCTGAATACGTGGGGAGGAGAAGAACAGGGGTTAAGCTGTGAGAGCGTGGAGGAGGGTGTAGAACTGAACTGGTGTTTGACAGGAAGGAAAGAGACGCTGGGAGATGTGGGTGAAGTCTGGGCATACGAGAAGAAGAAACTGATAAGCAGTCATTCTCATCAACTTGGAACTGAACTGCCTGAGCTATGACTAAAGTGTTTAGCAGGAAAAGGCTTAGATGTTCCCAGTCTGCTGCGTGTAGACAAGCAAGAGAAAGAAGAGACAGACAACTGTCCAGTGAATATCGGCTGGGTCTTTCAGTAGCCATACGAGGAAACTCAGTCTGGGATAAAAAAAATCCCAGGGGAAGGCAAAGAGACTGGGACTGGAGAGAGGAAACTGCAGAATGCAGTCTCGAGTGGAACCAAGAATTACCATCTATCATCTTGTCACTTTGGTAGAAAAATGTATTATTTCTGGTTGTGCTGGTTCATCTAGACAATGGTTAGTCATCCTGCAATCAACTACTCTGTCAGTTTATGTAGGACAAAGCAGCACAGTAGATCTAGGTTCCAATCCCGTTGACATTTCACATGCTGCCAGAATACAGTACTTTTTTTTTTTTTTTTTTCCCCAGTTCATTTCTTAAAAAGTTGAAATAAAACATTACATGAGAATTATGCATTATGGTCATAAAGTCAAATGTTAACATTTATGAAAAACCAAAATCAGAATTATTTATACAACCTTAATTTGGCCACCACATACACAGTCATAATATCATCTTTAATTACATAGTCAAGAAGTTATTTATACACAAGATCCTATTTTTTTTTTTTTCAGTATAATGAAGGAAACTTTAGTTATAGCAGAAACCCCAGGCAAAGGGACTCATAATGTAGAGAACACAGTGTAGGAGAAGGAATGCCTTCATGCTATCAGATATCGACCTGGAGGATTCTCTTCTAGACTCCACTACTTCCCATGTAGTAACAGACAGCTGACTTAAATCTGTCTTTCCCAGATGATAAGTGAGCATATTCTCCATTTTCTAGGTGGCTGCCTTAGGCCTGATTCACAGAAATGCTTAAAGCTCAGGACTTTATTTGACCTGCATGGGACTTGTGCTTTGAGCACATTAAGTGGTAGATCATTATTTACATTTTGAAAAGATCTACTCCTAGGCAAGCAAGATCCGACCCACACAATCAGTGGAAACTCTTGACCTTGAGATCTTTGCTCTTCTGTTCTCTACCTATAATACTGTTCCCTGAGATTGTCTTGTGAAAATAATACCGCAAATATTTGCGAAGCATTCATAAACTGTAGATGTGAATATTAAAAAAAAGTCAGAGAGAAATGAGCAATTCTGTTTTTACATCATGAATCCAACAGTTTGCAATAAACAGGGCATGAAATCACACACTGAAAAAAAAAACCCAACCCTGTTATAGATGCTCCATACCTGTTCATTGACTGAAGACTGTCCACCTTGTGTGCTCGATGAGATGGAGATTCCCCTGGAGAAAATAAAAGACAATATGGTCTTTAATCTCATGAACTCAAATGGATATATGAAAGGTGACCCGAAGTTCTGACAGTCCCTTATTTTGAGTACTTTATGATTTTACAATCCTACATGATCTTTTAAGCCTTTTAACTCAATTTTACATGTGTGAGATCGATGTAATAACTGGTTCTGTAACAAAGAACAATGGATGCTGAGTGACTTGATTAACTATCAACCTATTATTTGCGTTCTGTTTTTCATTAAAATCACAGCAGAGCCTGTGGCAAAGACAATTCCCAGAGAGCTACTTATCTCAGAGCCCCTTGATCCTTCTCAGTCCCTTTATTTGCATGGGTATGGGATGGAAATCACACTGGTTCCATCGATCTGAGAATGAATTATGACAGTATGTCTATGGTAACACTGCTAGACTTCTCTTCCAAGTTTCAGTGACTTTCATAGTACACAACAGTCACGAACACTACTTTAGAATTGTTATTTTCTCTCTTAATTTTCTTTTCCCAGAATGCCTTGTGTGAAATTCACTTTCTTCCCCTTACAGCACTGTGATGGAGGACTACACTGGAGCTCCGCCTTGTCATCTTTCCCGTTCAATGTGTATTCGAGACTGTTGGGTGAGGCATTGTTTCTAGGATGTTATCACTATTTTATCACTCTTCTAACAATCAGTGCAGTAGCGTCTTGCCAAAAGTCTGGGGAAACTGCAGAAGGATGAAATCTTGCTGATTCATCCAGTGCAACTGGGATTAAACTGATGGCATGGTTTGGCATAGCAGCTGAATTGTAAAACCACTGAATTCTTCATAGTTTCACCATTTCTTACTTATGTTTGCAAATCTGCGGTTGTGTTGGGTACCGGCTGCTCTCTGGTCATGTAGCAGAAGCTACCAAAAATGCTATATTGTCTGTGTTTGAAATATTACCTTTGACCATGAAATTTGTTGTTAGGGTCTTTGCTTTCATACTTTGGGACTGGATTACTTCAAAGTGAACTGTACAGGGTGCAATCCAATATCTTACAAAACACAGAATACCGAAAGAAGAGCCGCTGTTGTTAGCAGCAATATATGCCCCTGGCCTTCCTTGCTGTGGAATGGTTCCTAACTGGAATAGAAGAAATTGCTTTTGGCTCTGAGGTATTGGAAGTGAGTCCTGAGTGCCTGGGTTCTTGTGGCCTGACTAAACACATTGTGTCTCTGTGCCAAGTCACCAAAGGTTGTCTCAGTGGAAATACTCTAACTAAATCCTTCTTGACTTGGAAGGCAGAAGACTAGCCACAGAGTGTCCTCTCAGCATGCTTCAGCTTTGGAATGACCCGTTTTCCTCTTCTACTGACCTCCACTCTATGCTAGAAGTCGTATGCAGCTGGCTGCCACAGGCGTGGAGTTTTGAGGGAGATTTGGGACTTCACTTCTATTTATATAACGTATGGCAGGGATAGTCAGAGACTTTAGAGTTCTCTTCTGCTTTTCTCTAAGTCTTATTAAATGCAAATGCTAAAGATACCTGTGAAACAGAAGACTTCTGGCCTGTGCCACTACACGAGCATCCTCAGGCAATGGAAGGTGCAAAACCAGTTTCATATTGCAACCCCATGGATTAAATATAATAATAATAATAATAATAATAATAATAATAATAATAATAATAATAATGGTGCAGGAAATCTTTCTATAGGGAGAGAACACCACTGTAAAGATTTTTTTTCTTCTGTGATTTCTTCCTTTGGATCAATAAAACCCTGCATATTTATGAGAACCTGCACTTGTTATTTCATCACTTATGAGCAATGTAGTAATTCCAAACTCATGTTTATAAAACTATTACATCCTTTCAACATCTGCTTCCAATATATGTGAGAACTAGGTTTGTCTTTGTTGTCTAGTACAGTCTGGCAGCTTTTCTTAGGATTAAAATCTCTATTGAACATACTGTTTTGCTGATCTGCTCTGAAGTTTTGGATCAATACAATGAAGTTCACCTGGAAATGATACGTCCTTGTTTTACAGCTGAGGAAGATACACATCTTTTTCAACTTGGTAAAGTTCATTACACTGGTTGACCAGAATATTTAATTATCATCCTTTTTATCCCTTTTTCTTCTGCTGCTTTCCTCTGTTATGATTAGAGTGTCAGAATCTATTTCATGGTGCCTGAGTAAAGCTGCCTTAGCTATACTTCCTACAACACTGTGAATCAGCTCTTTTAACCCTAAGTTAACCTTGTCCAAATACGTAAGGACAGATTTGTCATTTCCTGTAGAATTATTTCAAAGTAAATAATGTGTTGTAGAAATTAATGCAAGCTGAATGATCTGAGGTAAATGGAACAGGTCTGATCATGTCAGATTTTATACTACTGAAAGTTAAACTGAAAAAAAGCAATTTTATCTTCAAATATTGACAGTTTTCATCATACTGATAGCTGCTATTTCCAAAAGTGTTCAAAAGTTGCATTAATTTTAGCACTAGTTTTCTTTACCCAAGTAAAGTTTTTAAACAATATATTCAGATGGGTATATTCTTCCTTTCTTATCCCATTTTTTTTTTTTTTTTTTTTGTCAGATTGGTTAGGCTTATGCTCACTATGCAACAAATAAGCAGAAAAGAAAGAACATTTGCTTCAACATGACTTGTACCTCCCAGCATTAATATAGGCCTGAGATTGAAAAGACAATTTATGTCATTTTTAAAAATCAGTCAAGGACAGCCAACACATTAATTGATGAAGGCTGCAATGAGAAACTCCAAAAAAGTAGATGATCAGAGACAAAGGGAGTAAAGCTGATTTTTATGTACACACGGACACGATTACTTTTGTAACCACCTGGGATACGTTCGGACAGCTTTTCCTAGTTTTTATTCACTCCTTACTCAGGTAAAACTCCCACTAACTTCTCTCCCACGGTATTTTTTTCTGACTAATATTTAGGTACATTATCTTTTTGTTGTTTTCTATGGATCACACAGAGCATCATCTTACTCATTTAGCTTCAGGAGACAGGGTGTTTCATACTCGGAGACAGGCAGAGCTGTTACAGACTAAACATGAAAAAGGATTAGAAACTTTATTACACTCATTACTACTTCACTGTGCAACTTTATACTTCCTTACATAACAACGTTACTTTAAAATGGAGAACTGCTTTCATTATACCATTCTGACAAATAAGTATATAACCATATGATGGCAGCAATATGCTTAAATATGTGGATTCCAATACGCAATATGTTTTAACTTGTCTAAAAAAGAAAGATATGACTCAAACCAGTGTTCTGAGGAGTAGGACTTGCAGCAGTCAAATATCACAATCAAACTGAAGCTTTCACAGTTTTGGACTACACATTAAAGATTGGCTGCAATTTTAGTGGCTGAGTACAATTCTAATGACTCTGGTCATTAATTCCAAGACATTATTTATTTATTTATTTATTTTTATCTCTTTAAATGTGGAAATAAGCATTTAACATCAGAATTTGTCTTGTATTTGTCTATATATGCAGTTCCCAGACATCTTCAGAGGAGTCATGCATATGCAGCAAAGGACTAATCATCTTATTTCTTCATTATTAGATGCACATTGCTACCACAGGACATGTATTAGATGATATGGGATTACCTACGCACTTCCCCTTTGTAGTAACTGAAAGAAGATTATAATGTGCAATGGTATTAAACTGAGATCACCTAGAGTGAGAAAATGATGGAAATTTTAATAGAATTTACCTGGTTGACCTAAACCTGTCAAAAATATAGTTTTCAACAGCTGATAAAAGTGATTGAAAAACTAAATACGCACCAGAATGGCGGGAGAATTTATAAACGTGCCATGCTTGATAAATGGTTTACAATTAGTTACCAGAGAATTCTTAAATTACAGACGGCATGAAAAATAGTGGCACGTAAAATCTGTGTCGACATACAATCGTGTCTATAAAGGTTGGATAAATAATTCCAGCATTGGCATAGAACAACTTTCTTTGTCATTACCTGAAAGTACAGGGTTTTCTCAGCTTGTGAAGTATTTAATTGGCTCCTTCAGTAGTTGGATCACAGCTATCTAGCCTGTACACAAGAGATATTTTAAGACTGAAAGTATAAAAAATAATGGAGATATTATCTGGCAGGGTAAAGGGACACTGGAAACCTGTTCTCTTATCCCTCTGACAGTCATTTGTACTAAAATTGCTCCCAGGGGAAGTTTTGCTGAAAATTGAGCGTACATTTCTATCCAGTGAATTTGAGCTTCTAGGGTTTCATGGTGGAAAAGCGTTGCAGGGAAAGGAAGTGGCGTGCCTATAACTAGCATGAACTATTTTTAGATAAGTATAGAAGAGGTCAATCGTCCAAACGAAACCTGGGCTCCCTCTAGACTTCAGTTTAGACTAAAGGTTAGTATAATCAGAAGCTGAGGGGTCAATCCTCTCCGGTACCTGCTGCATAACTCCAAATAGGCCTGAAGGGGCATAACAGTGTTTAAACAACTTTAAGGAAATTGGGTTATACAACTTTACACCTCTTTCTTCTTTGTTTATTTTAACTTGCTCTCTCAACCTTTTTTGACTAATCCTTTACCAGTTTGTGGTATTATTAAACAAGGAAGAATATTATTTAAAAAACAAAATAAACCAAAACATTCTTTCACAGATTTGATTTCTAGATAGAGGAAACAAGACAATTTTAACCAACACATTAAACAGATTACAATAGATTTTAATAGTTTAAGAATGTTAGACGCAGTTTCTCATCCATGGATCATAATCATTACTGGAAACAGCTCTGTATCTAACTTTCATCTATTTGTGGTAAGAGATGCTATTTAGAGAAGATCAAAGGTGTTTTAAAAAAGGACAAACATCCATTTGGTCTGTATGGGTCTGTGAAGTAAGAAAACCAAACACTTTTTTTTTTCTGACCAATGTTTTCTTACAGATCATTTTGAGGATGCATCTGTATTGTCTACTTCCATGGCCATCAAAAAATGTAATTCATAAAGGAATGGAGAAGAGGAAAATTTTGTGGCTTACTAGGTATAATTACAATCCAAAAAGGTGCTGAAGACCATGCTGTGTCCTGTTTTTGACACACATGCTTTTATGTATTTGTCAGTAACTGAACACTGAATGTACATTGAATGCTGTAGATGTCTAGCCATTGGCCAATAGGTTCCACCAAATGAAAACTACTAAAATAATATGATTTTCTCAAGAAGGAATGAGTAGTGACTTTCACAGAACTGAATGATTTTCAAAAATTAAGTATTTGTATAGGTTTTACAAATTAATGTTTAGTATCAATGTGAGTTTACAAGCAAACAGGAAATAAAAAGTCCAGTAAAATTTCTCATTTTGTTAACCTCTTCCACATGAATGTTCTTTCATATAAGAAAGGGAGATATGTCATATTTTTCAGCTCTCATACTTCTTGCACTACTTACTGATTTGATTCCACAAGTTGTAACTCAAAAGATCACAGCTCAAAGTCTTCCTAAACAAGCTATACTTGCATAGAATAGATACCTTGAAGGAAATGTAGACTTGTAGATTCATTCCCCAGTTATGTCTAAACTTCATCTATCTTATTGTGTGGTGGTTTGGTTTTTTGGGGCTTTTTGGTGCTTTTTTTTTTTTTTTATTTTTTCATGAGCCTTATCCCTTCATTTGAAAAATACAGACAGCATTTTCTTAACTTACAGAATGTTCTGAGAATGGATCTTTAACATGATCAGATTCCATGGTGATGAGCTTTCTAAAAAAAAAAAAAATAAATTAACCTGTAACCTTCACCTAAACAATTTCCAGTTAATATCACAGTCTCATTCATACGTCGAAGCTACCAACCAGCATGAATAGTCTCTGCTCAACAAGTGCTTTATCAGAGAATACCATGTATCAAACACAACTGGAAAAGGCTGGCGTGTAGAATCTGCCAAGATCCCAGATGACTAAACTGCAGCAGTGCCTGGCTTGCTTTCTTCCATGAGCTCTTCTTGATCATCAGCTAACACTCCCAACTTCTCCAAATCTTCCCCTTTGTCCATTTAGAAATCACAGAATCGGTAACAAGCCCAGTGACATTGTTGGCCTTTGGATCGGGTCTCACATGTAAAGGAAATTTGTTTAAACAGATGCCAGTAGAACTATCAGAACTGAATAATACCTATATAATGATGTATAGTGATTGCACTGACATGTTACCAAACGTTCACTTCCACACCTAACTAAGACTTAATGGGTCCTTCCACTATATTCAATTTTTCCCTTTGTGTCTTGACCTTTTGTCCTTAGAGTATTACTTCTAATTTTCAGTCATTTACCATACGAGATAAAATCCACATAGAGTTCATAGAAGACTCAGAGTTTCTGCTGCTTCTGTTTTCATTTTATTTAGGTTTATTTTTCTAAACCACATGTTACCATATACCTTGCCAATGTAACTCATTTGGAAATAACGTATTAATTCAAACAATGTTTGTTTGGAGGAACTCTCTGATAGCTTTCAGCTGGCTAAACACACTTAGATAGCATCCTGTTGGTTTCTAAGACAGAAGTGAAAGGCTGATATGCTTACCAAGTGACAGCTTTGATGCAATATTCTTACAATATGTGAGTACTTACAGTCCTATATTACTAGCCATAGCTTTTCCTCAGGAGTCCTTCAAGTGCCAAAGTTCATGCAGTTCATGTTTAGATTCAATTAAAACCTCAACTAAAATATTTGCAGACAAATGCTGCATTCTCAAGCTCTACGGAAGCCATTCAGACACATCTTCTACACAGATAACAGGGTGGGCTAAGTAGATAATTCCATGGCAAATTAGCCTTACTGCTGTTTGTTTTGGTAGAAAGTAGTTGCTAAAATTGTTTTCATGCATCCAGAATGAAATGTAACGTGATAACACACCCACGGAAAATATAAAACAGGTTCAGAAAAGGAAAGTGCAATGCAGATTTGTTTTAAAGCGTTTCATAAACTGCCTTTTTATTTTGTTTTCCAGGGGAAACAAAAAGCTGAACGTGCTATATGCAAAACCCATCGCAATTCAGTGTGCTTCTAAAATGAACTTGAAACCCTAGTAGTTAAATGCAGTAATTCATAACCATGTTTTGATAGTGTTTTTGTCTTTGATTGGTCCCTTAAAGACTTCTAGAAGCAGTCAAGGGAAGAAATTACATACAAATGAATGTCAAATGCATAACAAATAACAATAGTGTAATAGTCTTTCCCCTCCCTTTGAGAAAAATGGAGTTATTTTACTAGTATTGCAGCAGGACAGTTTATTATCTATTTTAATTAAGTTCAAAAACCTTAGACTTTAGCTAGAGAATGGTCTAATAATATAAAATCTCTTTATTATGGCACACCCACACCCACACATCAAATGTTTGCTTTTCTAGCTGTCTATGAGAATACTACTCCTTTAATTTGTGAGGGAAACATATCTAAGGGTAAATAAATGTTTTAAAGTGTAGGTAGATATAATCATTATTGCAGCACTGTGCTATTTGCTGCCGAACCACTGATAGTTCATCAGGGTTGATCAGGGCAGCATAATCCGCTGGTCACTAAGTAATCATAATTAATGCTATTTGGGCTCCATGCTGTTAGGAGAAACTAATTAGAGAGAAAAAAAATGGTAGTATCATTAGCCACCACTTGTCTGTCTTACAAATGTCTTATCCTATTTATGAGTCTTGCACAGAAGAGCATCTTTTGAAGGATTGTGGGCAGGGCATTTGCTTTCCTGTAAAGAGAAAGGCCTCTTTCAACTACCCAGCTCTGTAATCTTTAGGAAAAAAAAAAAAAAAAAATGTATGGAAGTAGCACAAACAATACAGAACATAAGTAAGTTGAAGAATCTTCAGTTTCAGTAGAGTAAGACTGTTACCCATTTCTGGAAATTGCGTGCAATTGCTCACCAAAAAAACTTGCCTTGTGCCGTTGACAGTTACCTGGGAATGTCCATGGTATGACTGTCATACCTGATAATCCCCCTGTTTTTGGAGCTCTTATAAATAAAGGCATGACTGCCACTGACAATCATTCACAACCAGACACTGTCTACACTTACACGTGATTCACGAGGTTTTTCTTCTCTCATTTCATCTTTGGGTTTACCAAAGAATCGTAACTGGCAGTGTTGATGTAGTCTCATAATGTGTTTCAAAAGAATGTGCTTAATGAATGCCTTTTTTTTCCTTTTTTTTTTTTTTTTTTTTTTTAAAAAAAAAAAAAGTAAATTTTGACTGAAGTGAAACTTCAGTCAAACCTCAGGATATTTATTGGAAAAAAGCCAAAACCAACCCACCCTAAACAAAATGGAATCCCTGAGAACAAAACCTTTCCCAAAACTAAGAACACGTTTGGTCCTGTGTTCCTGAAGTGGGATAGATTCTATCAGTACCACCTAATTACTCTCATGGCTTCTCACAATACCTGCTATCACAAAGCAATAGACCCAAAATGTGTCAGTGGACTTCAGGATGACAGTCATCTCCTAAATAAAGGATGTTTTCTCTCAGTAGCCTCTGTTGTGGAGCATAAATTTTCCTGGTTCCTCAGGATACATCTGCACTGTCATGTTTGCACAATCTCAAGCTTAAAATTTAGTTCCTGTAACACCTTTATCATCTACATGCTAACACATGTTCAGACTCAGCTTTAGCATATGCCAGCTTGCTCACTGGCAGAGAAATTCTATGCTGGAGAAAGAACAAGGACAAAGGATTGAGATCTGATTTATGCTTCACCTCTATTGTTAGAGAAGGTAATGGGCAGGGCTGAATTAAGTTGCCCTGGCTCCAGTTCTCCAAAAGTGTATCAGCTTGCCATGTCCTTTTGCCATGGCTCAATATCAACATAATCTCAGTGTTTGACTGAAAATCTGTTAGGCTTGAAGCAGACTTTTGCTTTCTAGGGCAGTATTTATATAATTACATAGCTATTACATGAGACAGATTAGTAAATAACAATATAGAAGGGAACTATATGGGCCTAGAGAAAGATAAAATTTATGGAAATAATTAAAGGAAGAAAAAAACATTTTCTACTAACAGATCTCTAACCAACATACAAAGAAGGCCACAGAGCGAATATGACTCCAGTCTGGATGCAACAGGAGAATACAGCTACAAGATTAAAAAGCAAAGAATTTTTACTTGTACATACACAACCTCAACTAGTCCTGCAGAGACACACTTTCCTGTTCCATGATGAGCAAACTGGACGTAAACTCTGGGACATAATTCTTGAGCACCAGTCATGAAAGTGAAACAGGAAAGTTAGGCCACAGCTTCCATGATGCATTAAAAGTGTGAGGTCATAGGGCATCTGCCCCTAACCTCCCAGCCAGAAAGTTGATTTTGGAAATGCCCATCCCACAGATGTGTATCTTATACACGCTTCAGCTGCAGACCGTTACTGAAGGTCCTGTAGATCAAATCTGGCTGACTACAGGGGCATAATGTAGATGTTTGCAGTGGTGAGCACAGGTGGAGGGTCTGTCATGAAGGGTGCAGCTCATACGGAATAACTATCAAGTCCAGGTTCCTACTGTGAAAATCCCCTAACTGAGCCTAGGATGAGTCTAAACATAAGCTATGGGGGCAGTCTGTGCACAACTCCAAAGGCTGCACCTTTGCAGATTTCTCTGAAAAACACATGAAAATATAGGCATATTAGAAGGGTAAAGTACAAGAGAATGGGTATCATACTGTAGAAAACAGGTGTTTAAACAACTATCTGGTGAAAATTCCTATCTTACATACCCTTTTTAATTTCCTTGACATGTGCCTGAAAGTGAATTCTCTATAATCCTAGTTAGAACACCATTATTAAATAAAAACCCTCTAAAAGTAGCCCTGAGCGAACAGAAAACATCCATAGACATGGAAGCCATATTTTGCTTTATAAATAAGCGTTTAAACTATGCAGAAGAACAATTAAGAATTTTATCTGTATTTTATAACGTTCAGGCACGTTTATTAGTGTGAATTAGGTTTATCCACACCACGTGTGTGGAATGTGAAAAGTTAGGTGGTGGCAAGTCTTACAGCTTGTGGGGTCAATCTTGCCCCTAGACACACGTGTATGTGTCATTTATCTGCTACAGTGCTAGCCAACACTTGCTGATTTTAGAAAGTATGTGCACACAACTGTGGGCAAGACTGAACAGTGACTTTTCAATTTGAAGTTTCTTCATACAAATGCAAACACTTTTTGCAATCTGATTCTAATTAACAATAGACTCATTCATTCATTCTCTAACAAACGAGCAGAAATCCCCTTCCTTTATTACACAGACATTTGATAGTAACCGAATACTCGAGGTGATTATGTGTTACAAGATCTAATTCTGTTGTACTTATGTCCTGTTTCCATCTCAGCCATAGGCCACAAAACCACTATGCTGTACTACTTGCTCAGGGGCATTGGAAGGAGGAATCTTCCATCCGCAGCTGCAAAGTAGAGACATTTTGTCACGATGAAGAAAATTTCAGGGCTGGCCTAATACTTGGCTCATAACCCACATAAGAGCAAAGTACTGACTGAACATCAGCAGTGGCAGGTAGAGTAGCCTTTTCATGGTTTTGCTTCATGAAACTCCTCAGTGATTCCATTAATCACACTTAAGAAAATGAGATTTGTGTAAAACTGCCCCTCAATCTACTACAACAATCTTGCTAATACAGCCCAGTACGCAGTTGGCCTTTTTCCCCACATGAGCCTACTTTTGGCTAATGTTCAATTTCTTGTCCACCAGGGCTTCCACGTCCTTTCCAGCACAAGTCATTCTATAAGACTCTTGTTTAAGAGTAGAGGCAAGAGGTGCAAAACCATGATTTTATTTTATTTAATTTTTTTCCAGACAGCTACTACCTGGGTGTTTACCTTGTGCTGGAGAGCATCCAAAGAAGGGCAGTGATGCTGGTGAAGGGTCTAAGAGAACAAGTCTTATGAGGAGTGGGTGAGGGAACTGGGGTTGTTTAGTTTGCAGAAAAGGAGGCTGTGGGGAGACCTTATCACTCCCTACAACTGCCTGATAGGAGGTTGCAGCGAGGTGGGTGTCGGTCTCTTCTCCCAAGTAACAAGTAATAGGACAAGAGGAAATGGCCTCAAGTTGTGCCAGGGGAGGTTTAGACTGGCTATTAGGAAAAAATTCTTCACCAAAAGGGTTGTCAAGCACTGGAACAGGCTGCCCAGCGAAGTGGTTGACTCACCATCCCTGTAGGGACTTAAAAGATGTGGAGATGATGGCACCTGGGGGCTCGGTTTAGTGGTGGAATTGGTAGTGTTAGGTTTACAATTGGACTCGATGATCTCAAGGGTCTTTTCCAACCTAAATAATTCTATGATTCTATGACTAGCTCTATTCGGTCTTATACACCAAAGAATTATTAATATCTGGGGATATTAGGTGCACTACCTGGCAGGCACCTTCCAGTTTACTTTCATTCAAAAGGAATTAATCTCACGTGTTCCAAGACTATTCCACAATGTGACTTGAAATGCTGTAAGTGGGGACAATTAAGAGATTCACTTCAAAAGCACACTATGATCTAAACTAAAATGCTAATATGGACACACCAATAGGATCCTTCTCAAAACCTTGAGGGAATGGAAATCCTGTGATCTTCACCAGGTGCTGGAAGCAAATCCTGTAGCTTGAAATAGATTCCATGAGATTCATTAAGGACTGAAAAATATGAATAGGATCTCAGAGGTTGGTATGGAAGACCCCAGTGATTTTTGTCTCTAGCAAAGGACCTATGTCCATAACAACACAACTCAACATTCCATTCAAGTCAGAGAAGTGACAAGAAAAAGGTTCTCGATCTTGGTGATCTAATTAGGAATCTGGTGACTCTAAAGTTGTTTAAAGTGCCATGACTGATGATCTTTTGCGCAAGGTATCAACAGCATCAGTACTTAGAAGCATAGAACCACAGAATGATTTGGGTTGGAAGGGACCTTTAGAAGTCATCTAGTGCAACCCCCGTGCAATGAGCAGGGACATCTTCAACTACATGGCCTCAAGTTGTGCCAGGGAAAGTTCAGACTAGATATCAGGAAGCATTTCTTTCCAGAAGGGGTTGTTGGGTGTTGGAATGGGCTGCCCAGGGAGGTGGTGGAGTCCCCATCCCTGGAGGGGTTCAAGAGTCGGGTCGATTCAGAGCTGAAGGATATGCTGTAGGTGGGAATGGTTGGACTAGATGATCTCCGGGGTCCTTCCCAACCGAGATGACTCTGTGATACATTAGGGTGCTCAGAGTCCTGTCCAACCTGACCTTGAATGTTTCCAGGGATGGGTCATCTACAACTTCTCTGGGCAACATGTTCCAATGTTTCACCACCCTCACTGTCAAAAATTTCTTTCTTATATTTACTCTGAATTTACCCTTAGTTTAAAAACATTACCCCTTGTTCTATCACTACAGGCACGACTAAAAAGTCTGTTCCCATTTTTCTTACAAGAGCCCTGTAAGTACTGGAAGGCCACTATAAGGTCTCCCTGGAGTCTTCTCCAGGCTAAACAACCCCAGCTCTCTCAGCCTGGCCTCACAGGAGAGGTGCTTCAGCCCCCAGATCATCTTTATGGCCCTTCCCTGGACCTGCTTGAGCAGATCCATGTCTTTCTTGTACTGAGGACTCCAGAGCTGGATGCAATACTCCAGGTGGGGTCTCACCCGAGCAGAGGGCCAGAATCTTCTCCCTCAACCTGCTGGCCATGCTTCCGTTTTTTGGGGGTTTTTTTGTTTTTTTTTTTTTTTTTTGCGGCCCAGGATACAGTTGTCTTTCTGGGCTGCGAGCACACATTGTCCAGTTTTTCATCCACCAGTACCCCCAAGTCCTTCTCTGCAGGGCTGCTCTCAACCCCTTCATCTCCCAGCCTGTTTTGATACTGGGGGTTGCCCTGACCCAGGTGCAGGACCTTGCACTTGGCCTTGTTGAACCTCATGAGCTTCACATGGGACATCTGGATGGCATCCCATCCCTCAGGCAAGTCAACTGCACCACTCAGCCTGGTGTCACCTACAGATCGGCTGAGGGTGCACTCGATATCACTGTCTATCTCACTGATGAAGATATTAAACATTACTGGTCCCAATATGGACCCCCGAGGGACACCACTTGTCACCGATCTCCATCCAGACCCTGAGCCATTGACCACTACTCTCTGGATGCGACCATCCAAGCAATTCCTTATCCACCAAACAGTCCACCCATCTCATCCTTATCTCACCGATTTAGAGAGAAGAATGTTGTGGGGAAACGTGTCAAAGGTCTTACAGACGTCCAGATAGATGACATCCAAAGCTCTTCCCTTGTCCACTGGCGTAGTCACTCTGTCATGGAGGGCCGCTAGGTTGGTCAGGCCTTGGTGAAGCCATGTTGGTGGCCTCGAATCACCTCCCTGTCCTCCATATGCCTTAAGATAGCTTCTAGGAGGATCTGTTCAATGATCTTCCCAGGCACAGAGGGGAGGCTGACAGGTCAGTAGATCCCTCCTTTTTACCCTTTTTTAGAAATGGGTGCAATGTTTCCTTTTTCCCAGTCACTTAATATATAATCTGCAAATGTTGACAGAACCATTGTCAACAGAAGGGTCATTAGTCTTCCGGAAGTCCGTATTGCACAAACCAGCACTACAGCAAGCAGCACCGATTCCTCTGATGCAATCTGAATAATACTGGACAGTCTCAGGTGTAGTTTTGTATAAGATAAAGAAACTGTTTAACCAATACATAGGTGATACTGGGAGAGTCCTTCTGAGGTTCTTAGCCTGCCCTTCCACCCCAGCATTCTAGAAGTCTTGACGATGTCACTATGTCACCACTACTTGTGCCTTATGCACTTACATTTTTTATACGTATAGGTAATCTGCCAATACTGAAGCACACTCCTATGGAAATATCTGGTTACGGGGATCAAAAATTTGATGTAGCAGTAGTATCAATAGAAAAGAGCAAGGATCCTGAGAAAACAGTAAAAGAATCTAAGAGAAATATAAAACGCAAAGGAAACTGAAATTTGAAGAGCGGCTGTTGCATCTGTGTATGAGATGTAACAGGGAAAATGCACAACAAGCAAATTTGTCCTTGGATGAATGCTGTTGTGTGGTGTGCACAAGACTGCTTGAATTTTGTGGTCAATCAACTTTAGTGTTTCAGAAAATGAGTGACATCCCAGCATAATGTTCCACTTGCATTCCTCTGTTTCTTGTGCAGCAGACTCCTGGCTCCCCTCCTGCTACTTCCCCCTAGTCTTGCCTGTCTGTTCTTGGCTAGGAAGAACACTCCACAGTGCTCACAGGAGGAAAAAAAAAAAACAACAACTTTGGTGATGTGGCATTACTGTAAGAAAGCTGTGATTTGGCACAAGATATATCAGATTGGACTCTCTTCTCCTTGGTAATGAGTGGCTTGTACTGATCTTAGACTGCACTAGCAGGAGAAAACTGAGAATGCAGCTCAGTTCATTACGTTCTAAATGTCTGCAGCAACACTCTACCTCAGTTGCTTTATAAATTTTATCTTTGGTGCATCTTTTTAAAAGCCTATTTGCTTCAGTAGAATTTCTGCTTTTCAAGACTGTAAAGCTGACAGGTGAGGATAAAGGAGAACAGACTTTTTCAGAGCTTTATGGCAGCACAGTAGAAAACAAGAGGACAGATAAGCATTGAAACATGTTGTTGAATCTCTGTCCTTGGAGGTTTTCAAGCTCAGATTTGATAAAGCTCTGAGCTACATCCTCTGAAATCGATGTTAATCCTGACCTGAGCAGGAGGTTGGACTAGGTGATCTCCTGAGGTCCTTTCCAACCTCAATTATTCTGATAATAACTGAGGAAAAATTCCTAAAGTTTCTGTAGACAGAATGATGTAGATGACAGTATTGGGACTATGATATTGATGACAATAAGCCTCATTACAAAGTTGTGCAGTGACAAGAATGACTCTTGACTGGACCAGAGATACATAAAATGAGGTTGGTTGTTTTTTTGTGGGTTTTTTTTTTTTTTTTTTTTTTTTTTTTTTTCCCTGAGGCTATGCAATGATACATTAATGGATCCACAGTACAGAATAACGGTCAACTCAAACTGATTGGAAATTGAGAGGGATTTAAACCCCACAGTAGCGATCAGAAAGTGTTTTGCTCATGCTCCACTCCATTCTTTGTGGGTAAGGAACTGAAATTCAGATGGGAAAGCACTGAAAGACAGTATTTTCAGACACCAGAAAAGTTGCTCAGCAGCTACGTCGTACATACGATTTCCACTTCACTGTGTATCTCATCTAATAATTAGTCACATAAATAAATTACACAAAGTGCAATATTTAAAAGTATAAGCATTAGGTACAAATACAAAAGACATTTAGCAACATGGTGTGGCTGAAATGTACATGGTGTGAAGGCTGACACGACTTGTTTGGTGGCATTTGATGAAGATTGATAGATGATAGATAGATCGATCGATCTATTTGATAGATGATGTCGGTATATGACCTACACTCGTCAGAAGATTCCTATGTTATCTACTGTACAGCCTCCCAGTTCTGGTAACTGTTGGACTGTTTTGCTTATTAAATGGAGAAGGCATTATCAAGATATGTCTCAAAATAGCGTTTCAAAAAAAATCTTCCTTATCTGTATTACAGGGACTTTGATCAAAACTGAAAATGTTTTAGAACTAAGTTACTTGCCACTACTTAGATTGTTTAGGATTTATTACTTATTCAGTTAAACTGGAATTAGAGTGATCTTTTGTCTTATTGACAAAAATTTTTGCCTTTACAAAATACACATTATTCTGGTTTCCCTACGGAGATAAATACAAAATGTGGTAATTGCTTAAAATATTTTATATTGTTAAATTTATAAAATGCTTCCAGTAATTAGGTTTTGTCAACACATGAGACTCGTCCTCCTAAAATGTTAACATATTCATGGCATTGCACAGAGGTTTAAACAAATTTTGTGCTGCTAGCTTGAGCGTGTACATAGCACATTATAGGAAGCTGTCTTGGCTGAACAGTTTCCTCCACACAGCAAGAGAGAGATGACATAAAATTTTACTAGATAGATAACTTTGTGCTTGTTCCAACTGTTCATAAAAGGCATCAGTCCAATACTAATCTGCCACTTTTGGTCCAAGAAGTAGTTAGATAACTCTTTTCACCTCAATTTATTTTTTTGTCTTTGAAAACCATGTCGTAGAATAGAATCATGGAATTATTTAGGTTGGAAAAGGCCCTTAAGATTGAGTCCAACCATTAACATAACACTACCAACCACCACTAAACCGTGTCCCTGAGCGCCACATCTCCACATCTTTGAAATACCTCCAGGGGTGGTGACTCAACCGCTTCCCTGGGCAGCCTGTTCCAGTTCTTGACAACCCTTTTGGTGAAGAAATTTTTTTCTAATATCAAATCTAAAACTCCCCTGGTGCAACTTGAGGCTGTTCCCTTTCCTCCTATCCCTTGTTACTTGGGAGAAGAGACCGACACTCACGTCGTTACAACCTCCTTCCAGGCAGTTGTAGAGAGCTTGTCGGAAACAAGTAAAGGGCTAATTTTTGTACCTAAGGCACATGACAACTTCTTTTAATATATCTACGATACAGGCTATCATATAATTTTAAAATACTTTCTAAAATCTTCTATCTAAATTATTCCCATTTAAGGTTAATTCCATGTGCACTGAAGTATATGGAAAGGTTTTAATTGATTTTAAAACAATTGGATTGACTGGATTTAGCACTGGATGATGCAAATTATCACCAGACCATAGTTTAGAACTTCCTATTCTAGCTCCCTGTGTGAAGGCCATGAAAAGACGATGTGGCAATACAGTATTTTTATCTATCAAAAAGAGAAAAATATCATTCGGGATCAGGCATCTTAAATCCTGATGTCTGACCAAGGAAATGGATTAAAAATTAGCAAATTAGCTACAAATGTAATTTAGCATGCTTACCAATTCTTCCAGAGTATTATTTTATTTAAGGGTTTTGTTTTGGTTTGGTTTGTTTTTGTTTTTTTTTTTGTTGGCCATTGCATAAAGAACCCATGCAAACAGCAAGAAAAATGACTGAAGACAGTAAAACTGATTAAGTATGGAATTCTGTCAAGTGCACAAAATACACAAAATTAGAAAACTGAAAACTAGTTGCCTTTTAATCTCTGCCATAACAATCCGTCATGTTTTATTGAGACTGTGTAAATTTACTTTCACAAGTAAACTCCTCTAAGTACTTTTTCTCTTTTTTTATTTGTGTTTTTCCAAAATGAGTCTCTCAAAAAGATACATGTAGTATATAAAATAACTTTTCAAAATCTTCACATTTACATCGAGTATTAATCACAGTTTACTGTTTCCAGCGAGCAGAAGTTCTACCTCTAAACAAATACGCAATCTGGAAAAGAAAGTCAATACAGGCTTAATTTCTCCATGTTTAAGAAATGTACATACTTGTCTAAATTATTTAAATGTAAAACCAATTACTCTCCCTCATATGCAGTAACTCACAATGAATCAGAAAATCTTTTTGGGAATGATGTTTTTGCTTTCTTCGCTCATGCAGATAATATACTGCTGTGATATTCCATTATGATATGTTAATAAATAATGTTATTTTTAATCTAGATCGTATACTAAAATGTGGATCAAAGGATTAAGGTCAAAATTCTCCTGAGTAATTTTGAGAATATTCATCTAATTTTTTCAACACGTGAACACATTTCTTAATACATATTTTCGGAAGACAGATGTTTCCCCTACTTTATAAGTTTAATAATAGGTTGTGCAACTGAGAAATGCAGATTTTGTATAATCGCATAAGTTGTCTCACAAACATCTCGCAAGTAAACTCTGAGAGTCTGTAACATTTTAGACCCTATCAGGTGTTCAGTACTTTCTCAAGTGTTCCTTAATCACCCAAAGTAATTCTATGCAACTAATATTGGCATTTCAATGGGTACGATAACACAAAATATCAGGACAGAACTTGCTGGTGCTGTGAATGTATTTGCAGTGTGAATGTTCCTTTGCTTACTAATGAAATTAAAATGATGGTTAATGAAAACCACCAACAGAAGTGGCCATCAGATTTTGCCAACTGAAAGATCTCAGCCAATTTTTTAATTGTTTTTTTTGTTTGTTTGTTTTTTTTTTTTTAAATAATTGCCAAGTATTTAAGGTATCACTGGTAGGTGACAAGTAGAAGTTTATTTCTAATATTATCTTGGCATTTTTCTGAGGATAAGATGCAAGCATTCTTAGTTCCTATGTAACAAACATTTTATTTTGTCTTTGCAATTAAAATACTTGCTAAATGGTCAACAGGGTGGATTTTGGTTTTTTTTTGGAGTGGCAATAGCTTGATAGCTGCCTCAAAAGAAACATGGCCAGCAGGTCGAGGGAGGGGATTGTCCCTCTCTGCTCCGCTCTTGTGAGACCCCCCTGCAGTGCTGGGTCCAGCTCTGGGGGCACCAACGTAAGGACATGGACCTGCGTGAGTGTGGCCAGAGGAGGCCACGGAGATGCTCAGGGGGTGAAGCACCCCCTGTGAGGACAGGCTGAGAGAGTTGGGGGGTTCAGCTGGAGGAGAGAAGGCTCTGGGGAGACCTTAGAGCGGCCTCCCAGGGCTGAAAAGGGCTGCAGGAAAGGTGGGGAGGGGCTTTTTTTGTGGAGTGTAGGGTTAAGATGAATGGTTTTAAACTGACAGAGGGCAGATTTAGATTAGATGTAAGGAAGAAATTCTCCCCTGTGAGGGTGGTGAGACCCTGGCACAGGTTGCCCAGAGCAGCTGTGGCTGCCCCCTCCCTGGAAGGGTTCAAGGCCAGGTTGGACGGGGCTTTGGGCAACCTGGGCTAGTGGAAGGTGTCCCTGCCCAGGGCAGGGGGGTGGAACTGGATGATCTTGAAGGTCCCTTCCAACCCAAACCATTCCGTGATTCTATGATATGATTTGAGGAAAAAAGGGCAAAGAAATCTAAGAAAATTAACCACAGGATACCAGATCTTACTGTGTTTAACAGCCCGTTGCACCACTGAAAGCTGTGAGTGTCGGACTCACTTATAACCTGATCGTTCACCTCCCAGGTTTGCTCAGTAAACTTTTTTTTTTTTTAAAGAAAAATAAGGGATGTATTGTAATAATTTCTGCAAGGTGGTAACACATTTTGTGAATGTCAAAAGTCTTCAGTGCTACTTGTATTCCTTTACTTGTCAGGCAGTTCCTTTGCTACACTTTCCTATTAGCAAACATTCAATGCTTCAGCTATTTTCAATAAAAGCATCTAGTCAAACTATCACTTTATGTTTTTTATTAAATTTTTGCATAGCAGCTGGATTACTTGGGAGTGTTTCTAATGGAAAAACAAGCTCTGATAGGTAGATAAATAATCAGGATTTGGATACTAATTGCCTATTTGCTTGATGATTATCCTACAATGCTGTCCCAAAGAAGGGTTTATCACACGGTTTGTGCAATGAGAAGATGCAATTTATACAAAACGTTTGCTATGTGCATGTCATGATTTTTCTCTATCAGACAGCAATATAAGAATTAATTATTCCAGGTGTTCATACCACAGTTTTTTTCCCTTCCATAATGAAACACAGCTACGCGTTACATAAATTCTTGGCTAAACCACTACAATCAGCAGCATTAAAATCACTGTAATTAATATAATAGAGATTAATTTATCTAGGAGTGAAGGAGAAATGTAATTGTCTATTGCTACATTTCAGCGATCTCATTTTTATGTATTTATATACATTTTATATGTATTTTAATATAAATTATTCTGAACTCTGATATAAACGGATCCCTACTGTAGCTATTTTGCAAGTGGTCAATGATTGATTGCTTCTAATTCCAGAGACAGATCGTTCTCCCTCAACTTCAGTGTGAAGAGATGGAAAAAATATGTCTTTACTCAGGAAACAGGAGTGGAACAGGAATTTGTGTTCCTTTTACTACTGCAATTTCAAACTCGATCTCTGACTATATCTAGACACGGATACATAAAACCAGACTAAAATTCCTTCAGGGCTCCCATTTGGTGCAGTTGTCTGACACTGCTGGATTACTGTTGAAGAAAGGAATGGCCAGTCCCCTCTGACTGCCGGTGGAAAGAATGCCTTTCCCTGGGTAATAGCTGTCCAACAATAATGGGTGCAGCCACCGTTGCTGAGAAAGTCCAGGACTCAGAAAAGGATGAACACTTTTTTTTTGCAAAGAGAACTAATTGAGGAATTTTTGTTCCAGAACATTTCTGTCTCCCTGCATCTGTCTCAAACATAACAAAGTCATAGCTGATTATAAATAACTCCAGGATTGTGAAGAGGCTAGTCTGAAGATTTTAATGTGAGATAGTAAGGAACTTTCTTGGAATAATTTTTGGAGTTCATCTGCAGTACAATTAAGTCTTACTGCAAGCTATTTTTAAGAGTGCATATGAAATTACTCATAAGGAATGATATGCTAATACACTGACCAATCTGATGCAGTACCTCGTTCCCGCAAATCTGGTGAGAGAGGATTCCAGGACTGACTAATGTGGTACTGCGTCTGCTTCAGCTACGGGACTAGAGTCATGCTTTGCGCTAGAGGACACACAATTCTAAGTAGCCATTCTAAACCAAGAGTATTTGCCCTTCTTTGGTGCTCGGATGATGACCTTGTTTACAGAATCCTGTCTTTACTCACTTGTAGCCTTCCAGCTCAGCCCCTGACTCAGTCATTGGAACAGTTGCTCACTCAAGTTCTCTGAAAAATTCTGCGCCTAGCTTTTAGTTGTTTCATCATGCACCTGAGATTTCTATCGATTAAAATTTTGGAAACAGTTTCTATGGTTTGGAGTAGGGGGAGTGAGATACCAAATTTTTCCAAAGAGTCTAAGATCAATAATAATTATAGGCTGGATACATACACTACTGCGCATCCTTTAAGAAAGTGCTGGCTGTTGTCAAGCAATACTTGTAACATGTTCCGTGAATGATTCTGAAGGTTGTAATTTTTCACATTCTTCAGTCCTAAGGCCAGAATTTAAACCTATGACAAAAGTGCAAGTGAAACTAAGATTCCCAGATACCTCACAGGACACACTGTCAGCTCTGGATTTCTACAGTTTATAGTGAACTGTGTCAATTCCTGCTTAAAGGGAAGTTCAGGACTGACTGCATGACTTCCTAGATTACTGAGTGTCCCTATCAACTCATTGCTATTAATACAGCAAACATATAATTATTATAAATTTTCTCACTAATTTTAGAAAAACATAAAGCAACAAACAAAATTCTTATGATAAAGCTCTGCTTTTCAAATATTGTTAGTCTGAGTGGAGGTACTAAAACCAAGTGAAGTGGCATAATTTAACTGCTCTCTCATTCCTTGAGGTAGTCTCCACAAAACCATGCTGACGGGATAAATCCCAGTAGTGTTGCAAAGCCTGTCCTTTTTATGCATTTATTAAAAATTAAAATAAATACAGGAAAAACAACAACACAGCAAAAGCTTAGGAAGAGGACCAAAAGCTTTAGCAAAACTTTGTCCTGTTGAATTTATCTTCTACTGAGGTTAACCCACAACATGTGCTTCACTTTATGTACTTTGGCAACACTGAGGAGAAGGTACTGATTATGTTAAAAATAAAATTATGTTTCAGAATGATCCATAGTAGTTTTAAATACTGAAGTTCTAAGAAAGCCAAGTGGAAAAATAGAATTATTTTCAAATGGCAACGCTTTTGTCCTCAGAAACTATTTGTTTTGGATAAAGTTCAGAGTTCCTGAACTTGGTGTTGAGAGAATTTATGGACCTTGTTTGTCCACTCTTTCAAATCCCCACAAAATGTGTGTACACTAGCTACCAGCTCAAGAATACAGCCCTAGTTCTTGTTGACGAGGTTTGACTGATTTAAAGTGCTGCAAGTATGCTTGTAATGGCTTTAAAAAGGACTATTTGGACATTTCCCTCACAGCTTAACCAAACTCGTAGCACTTGTGCAGTTTTCCATGATTAACTAGGTGATTTCTTTGTGCAATATTGTTTTCTCTAGAATTTCTATGAACTCAAATATTTATTTATTTTAACATTAAATAAGGGAAACTAAAATACTGTAGGAAAATACCACTTGAAGTAAGAGCACTGTTCATAAATTGCTCTTGCAGATGTACGCAAAAACTGATTTAAAAAGAGTTGCTCTTGAGAATGAAAAATCTGTCCTAAACCTTTTACCGTGATTTCACAAAGAAGTTTCCAGTGTAGCACTGCTGCTTATACAAACGCACTTAACATACAAATCAATTAAACCTGGAAAAAGGGTAGCTGAAAAATAGATCGCCGATTGCAAATTCAAAAGTACTTCCAGAGGATTTAAAAAACGGGAGGACCAAATATTTAAAACAAAACCACCCAACCCAGAAAAAAACACCAACTCGCCTATTACGGTGTTTATTTAGATGTATAAAAGCTGTAACAATTAGAGAAGGTTGGTAAAATGGATACTGCTAATTCACTGCACGCACAGGATTGCACGACTTGAGATGGCGGGCACAGTACAATCCTTTATCGGAGTGTCTACCTGATGAACCTGGAGAAAACGTCACATTTCTGCCTGTACCTGCCCGAAGAGTTTGTCAATGGACAGATTCTACAAATGGGAAAATATACTTTAGAACTTGGCCTCTGGGGTCTGCTACTGTCATCCAAAAGGAGAAATATATTATAGTAGGTTGGGAAAAAAAAAGGGACTCTATAGTAGGGTCTTGTTTAACAGCAGGAGTTGTAAATGTCTACCTTTTAGTACATTTTCTTGAAAGGAAATCGTAATGATTTCTATACCGTGATTTTTCCTATAAAACCTTAAAAGGTGAACAAGTATAGTATGCTTTGATTGTTGTTTGGTTTTGTTTTTTTTTTTTCGTGGGTAGAAAAGGGTGACAGAATTTTTCTAAGTAGGCAGATTGCGGTCTAGCAACAAATACGCTTTTTGCTTTATTATGAATTGTGGTAATACCAGCGAGGACTGAACTAGGTGGTGATGGGAGTAGTGACCTCAATATGGGACAAATCAGAGATTTAAGCTGATGAAACAGGCTAAATTATTCTACACATGATAGCTACCTTCAGAGTTGACACAGTATGTTCTCCTTCCCATTCAAATAATTTAACTGTATCGGGATCTTGCTCCTAATATTGACCACAAGAATGAGAGTATGTTGGTTCTTATCATGGAAACAGGAGTTTGCTATGAAGCTGAACTTGGTCCATTCTTTCCTGATGATCACCAGACAACAGAGCATAAAGACTTTAGGTGCTATAAGCCTCGACTGCACTTGAAAATGTTGAATGGCACAGTATTAAAATAGTGGTAATCTTTCCAATAAAGAAGCTTATTGTCCTACGATCCGTTCTCTCAATCTGCTTCAGAATAAGAAAAGTGAACACTTCATTTTGTTGTCAGTTATGTCACCAATTCCCTCAGTAAGGAAGTCAGCTCCTTAGGTTAACGATGGCATTTAATAGTGGTAAATCAATGCATATCTCCTTTACAAATCATGCTTGTTCAACAGAGTTTTTCTTATTTCTCTACCAAGATTTTAAAAAACATCCAGTCCAATAACATTACAAACATTGTTTGATTTGGAAGACCCACAAATATGACTGGCTTCATACCACACAAACTGCTACACTGAAGGGTGGTATTACCCACTTATTTATAACCACCTAATGTTACCATGTAAGGCTGAATCAATTAAAAAAAAAAAAAAAAAAAAAAAAAGTTCCAGAACTGACAGGAATCTCTATAAACTTTGCTCTCTAGGAGACATAACAATAACACTGAGCCCAAATTAAGTTTTTGGTCTTAGATTGGTTCAAACTATTTTGCGTACAATTATACTGGACTTTCTGTTTTTCAGTAATCTAAGTATTATGAAATTTCTTTTTTTTTTTCATATTTCATAAAACTCCAGAGACATAGCTACCAAACATAAACAATCAACCTTATGTTAATTGCTACATTCAATCTTAAATCAAAATATAAGCTTCTATACAGCTTCTACGTCCTGATTCCTTTCAAAAACTGTAATCAGTGTATAGCTTGCAATGTGCTTCCTCCTCTCACTTTTTTTTTTACTTGCTGAATTTATATTTATCGAATTGCCCATTTCAGGCTTCAGGGAATGTGTCTAAGAGTGAGACAAATGGATTTTCTTGTTTCCTTTTGTTTCTTCAACCTTTAGTTTCCCAAAAAAATGGTGGCTGTCAAGAATCAGTAATACTTTGGAAGAATGCCAGCCATACTGATGGTCTGTCCAAACCAGGATATTCAATGAACTGCAGTGTTAGACAGTAAGAAAATTTTTGTTCTATTTCCTTGGGGTTCATTACGATAGGAAATAGTCCTAAAATCTAAGGGGCATTATCCAGGAAGTCTTAAAAAATTAACTGACGAGCGCCTTGAGACAGGTTAGCTGAAGTAAAAGTTGAAGTAGATTGAGCAATAGCAGCATATTTCAAGGGCTACAGTGTGGCAACTCAGCAGGGAAGATGATTATCAAAACACAACCACATCAGACCCCAAAGAAACCATAAAGTACAAATAGTTAGAAAATTATAGATTTAAAGGACTTTTCCCACTTGAGTTAATTTGGGAAAAAAAAAAAAAATAAACAACCAGAGATAGAGGCTTGTGTTACAAAAATTTAAATTGTGCAGAATTGATGTTGAAATTGATATTTGGACAAGCTAAACATTATTGTACATGAACAACCTTAATATTTGATTTCTTTTTGGAACTAGTTTAGTATACTAGGGACGCTTTCTTGTGATGCTGATATATGAATTAGGGATAGAAGATACTTCTCCATACTGTTTTAAAATTTTTTTGAGCACTTTACATTAAGGAAACATATATTTAATAGTTTATGAATCTGTTTTCTAAACCAGTATTAATTTACTATACGTGCACACAGAAGTTGCATACCCAATTTTTACAGATTAAAAAAGACTTAGAATATTAGTGATTATTTGGACTGTAGGCTTCAAGGAATTCTTGTGAGATACTGTAATCTTACAGTGCATCTACTTAACAAAGTCACAGCATAATTTTTATCAGTCTTCTTCAGTTACTGAGAGAATGGTGTTAGCGGTGTCATTTTCTGAGCACAGAGAAAACTGCGTAACTATATGTCATCTTTCATTGATACTTATTACCTGTCATTAAAATAGCATTGAAAAGTATTGAGATACAATAATAATGCAATCGTTTTAGTGGAAAATCAAAACAAAAGGGATTTAATTTTTCTCTCATCTACCAAATTCTGACACAGAAATAAATGAGGCACCTGATGATGGTCACTATAAACTAAAAAAAAAATTATAATAAACAATGCATTTACTTTTACTGACTTTCAAAATGGAGAAAATGAGCTAATTAGACAAGTCTGCATTTTGAAGGGACATTTTCCCTTACATAAGAAGCAAAGTATAAAGTTAAGTATAGTATATACTAATTCTCATAACCCAAGAGATACAGCTGTGCTTTAAAAACACAGTGAAAATGTAATTACCTAATTTAGCTTGGTAAGAACTACTTTTTCTTGGCTTTTTGCCCAGAATACGCTTATTCCTTCTGCAAAAACAGTACGGCAAACTCTAAAATTTAAAGAAAAGGAACATGTTGCAGAGTGTCAAAACAGAGTAAGTTCATTATAAACATATACTTAAGGATTACCGCCTTCAGTCATCAGTAGTAGAAACTTGCATTAATCTGTACAAAGAGAATGGTATCTTGATAGTCAAAAAAGTGAAATCTTCAGTTTATTGACAAAACAGGAGCAGGCAGTCCTGGCCTGAAAGCATGTATGAACACAGTTCTGGAAAGGATCTCCTGAAGTCCTGAGAATCTGAATTTTCACTTTTAGTATTATAGAAACCAGTGAGATGATAACTCCCGATTAAAACTTGATATAACTTCTTGAATGTCCACATACTAATACACAATATTCAAAAGATTCTCTTAAGACTTTTTTTTTTTCTCCTTGCACATACAAGAAGAAACTACCACCTGATGGTGTATATAATGGTCTTTAGCTGGGATAATACTGCAGTGGAAGGTAACTAATGCAGAAAACAAGAGCCCTTAGAATTGTTTTGTCTGCCAAGGATGAATGTTTCAGAAATGGCCATCCAACTTTAAGCTTTTATAGTGATTCAGGCACAAGAATTATATTTTTTAAATGCATGTCATAACTTGTAAAAAGACAGATAAAGTTGCATATGTTATTTACAAAATAAAATTCATGTTCTATCGCCACCTTTGAGAACACTGCAGGCAGGTGTAACGGGACAGAGAGCCTAAACCACCACATTTTTTGTTTCTTCATGTAGTATGGAATATGAAAACAACTGCAGTCCCGTTCCAATGGCAGTTCCAGTGCCACAATGATAAATCTTTTTCATTCTATGTCCATTAATCCACCGTTCATTAAATAAGCATCGATTCTATTAAGATACTGAAACTGTTTTGTCCACAGAATAGGGTCAGTGGTAACGACCAGGTAAGTCACATCCCACCGTGGCATGTTATTTACAGCCTGGATGTGCCACCTTAGTTTATGCCACCACGCCACGTCCTCTCAGCACCTTGCAACCACCTTGCGGAGAGGATTGCCCCAAAGCTTATCTTCTTCTCTCCAGCCAGGGGGGTGGTTCGATCTGCAGCTCTCGAGTCGTTTTCGGTGATGAGGCAGAAGGGTGCCAGCTGCTGTTCACTAAACACGCCGCTGCCGTTTGAGGATGTTATAATCAAACAAGCCAATTTTAAATAGAAATATATTTTTAATTGGGTTCAATTGATTTAGGGTCAGAAACAATAGACAAAGCAGCGCTGGGTGTGCCAGGAGTCTCCGTTCCACCAAGACACACCCCAAGTTCTAAAAAGCAGCGTCTTTTATACTCCTGTACCACCGTCTTAACCAATCCTCTTCTTGTCAGACGATTGTCCTGCTCTTTCTCCATTGGGTCCTTTGAAAGTCTCATGATCACATCTTTTGGTGGGCTTTTCTTCAAGCAGCAGTTACAGGTTATCTCTAGGTGATGGGGTTTCCAAGAAGCGGTTTACCTATCAGCTCTAGGTGATGGGGTTTCTGAGAAGCAGTTACATTTTTCCAACCGAATGGCATACTTTATATTTTATCCATATATATTCAAACATTCAGTGTAATATAGGTGATAGTAACTGCAAATCATTTCAACACCCACACAGGGTACCATATTCTATTTTTACAATATTTTAGACAGCAGGATAGTGTGGTTTAACATTTACAGATCATTCAAACCTATCGTACCCGCCTTGCTTAACTTAGCAAATTAGTTACAACAGTTTATTACAAGGACAAAGCCTGAGGCAACGAGCCTAAGGTCACCAGGCCGGCAGAGCGAGCAACCCCGTTTTGACGGCGGCACCAAAGGCCAAGAGGCAAAAGCTCCATCCAGGGGCTGGGGTTGACTGCGGGCCCGGCGCCAGCCGGTGATTCCAGCGGCGTCGGGTTTCCGCGAGCGGCCCGGTAAGGAACAATAAGGCGCCGTGGCGGCTGGGGAGCCGGCCGAGGATGACCCGCCACTCCCCGTGGTCGGGGACACCCCGCGGCCCGGCGGCTCCCGCGGCCCGGCACCGCGAGCGCGTCCCGCTCCTCCCGCCCCCCCCTCCCGCCTCAGGCGGCGGCGGCGGCGGCGGCGCCCGCGCGGGGGCCCTCGCCGGCAGCCAATCAGCGGCGGCCGGCTGCCAGCGCGCGCGTGCGGCGCCGGCACCACGTGACGGGGGCGTGCGGGGGAACGAGCGGCGCGAAATCCACATCCGGGTGAGGCCGCGCGGGCCGCGGCTGGCGCGCGCGGGGCGGGGGGGCCGTTTCCCGGGGGGGCGGCGGCGGCGGCGGGTCGGAGGGGGGGAGAAGCCGCTCCGCGCCCTCCCTCCCTTCTAGAGCCTGCCCACCCGCGCCGAATAGCCCTGGCAGGGGAGGCAGGCGCCCTTCCCAGCCCTGCCCTCACCGGGGGTGCGGGCCGCCGAGCTGGGCCGTGCCGGTAGGGCCGGTGCCGGTGGGGCCTGGCCGCAGCAGGGGGTTGTCGCTGCGAGGCCTTGCTCCTTCTCCGGGGGTGCCCCCGGGTCCCCGGAGCTGCGGCTCACCGGTACGGCCACCCTGTGCCGTGGTGGCTGTTCTTAGGGATGTGACTCACGGGCTGCTGCGGAGAGACTCGCAGTGTAGTTTAGAGGAAGAGCAGGAGCTTTCCTTCCCTGCGCCCGGACAACTGCCACCCCTGTCCACAGGAAGGAGAACCTTGTGAGCAGTTCTCTAGTCCAGAGGTTTGGAAACCTCAGCTAGGACTTCTCTGCTTCTGAGGCCAAACTGCGTGGCCAAATTTTCAAACACTGTCCAGAACCTTAAGCTGTGGTGAAATACCTAGTCGGATTTTTCAGTGGTGTCTGTGTGCCCAGTATCTGTTACTCTAAATGCAGTTAGGTGTTGGAAGTATTTCTGAAAATCTGTCTGAATCGTTAGGCATCCAGAACATTTTGTGTAAATCTGGTCTTTAAACATTTTAGCTTTTGAGGCTTCTCATAATAGGGTTGACTGTCCTCTTGATACCCCAGCACCTGAGCTTAACCTACTCTGGGACATTCCTTTGATGAACTCTCTCTGTGGCTTTGGTTCTTAGGAGGCTATAGTTTATCTTATAAGCAATTTTTCCTTCCTGTCTTAACAATTATTTTTGCCTATCATCTACACATCGTGAATGCATTTCTTGCCATCTTACTGCAGCATTTTAGTGAAGCTTTAGGTAGTTTTTGTCACTGCTTGCACACCTGTTTCTGTAGACTTGCTTAATTGTTTTTGTTCTCAGCACTTTCTGGCTGTTTTGCTTTTACCTGATCTTCTGATTTTCCTCTTCTGCATCCATTTCTTTAACTTCGGTCTGAGTGCCTCCGTATCCGTGGCTTGCATGTCTATGTAAGTGTTGGTGCTCATGTTCTAGTACTTCACTTTTTTTCTTCAGGGCTCTCAGGTTTCTCAGTCACTAATAGAGGAAGCAGACTGCTGACCATTTTCAAACAGAGTTTGCAGGGTAGACAACATCTGTTAACAAGTGCAGTAGTGAACCGCATGCTGGTGGGATTTGAAAGAAGCAAATCACAGCATTAGTCACAAACAGGTGAGGCCTGGGTGCTCAATAAATAGTAGATAATCCCAGAGTCTTTCAGAACCTCTTAAAGATATTCTTGAGAATCTGGTACAAATTTATTTTACACTGTTTTGAAAGCAATACGATTAAATGTGGGAGACTAGGAGAGTAACTTATGTGCTGTGTGCCTCAACATGTCTTTGTGAATAACTTCACCAGTAACGCCTTCTGCTGTTAGTCTGGGACGTCACAGCCTCCACATGCTGATTCCTTCTGCCTTAAAGCTGAGATGGTATTTTACTGTAGCTCATCTGAGGAGGTATGTGGATTTTGTACACAGCAAATTAAGAAAATGGAAGTTAAAAGATAGTCTGTCACCTTTAGACACGTTGGTGTTTTTCTTTTTTTTTATCCAAATCGTTATTCTGACCATTGCTATAATTAAGTTTAAGGCTTCATTCAAGTTTAATTCTACCTGGAGATAGAAATTACTGAAAACTGAGTATACCTGGTGACACATTTACATCTGTGATGTTCGTACCTAAAACTCCACAAGGATTTTGACGCATACTGGTCAGTCAATGCCTCACTAGAACTCTCAATGCAGTTTAAGTACTTTTGCATTTAATTACTTGCTCCTTGATTGCTTTCTGCCTGCCTTTGAACATCATGGACTGTTAGACCAGCTCCTTCACGTTTCTTTCCAAGTGACACAACTACTGCCAGAGCTTGGTGAAGAATATACATTGTCTAGACAACGTTAGCTGTTTGTGTGGTGTCAGGCTGACGTTCAGGATGATGATAGCTACGTAGATTTGTAGGTTCCAAAATACAGTTATGCTATAATGCATATTCTGGTCCAGAGGAACAGTTGGATCGCAATCATAAGGGCAATAACTGGCATTCTCCAAATGTTTACAGAGCTGCTAAGACATCTAAGTATGGTGTGTATCAGAGCAGTTGGCCAGATTCCTCCTGGCTTACAGAAAACCAACTTCCAGGAAAGCTTGCAATACCAAATGGGAAAAAAAAAAAAAAAGTTTGTGGCATGATGGAAACAAGTTTGTTTTTGTTTTTATTTTTAAAAATCTTTAGAGTTCACAACACCTTCTTGCCCGTGTCCGTTGGAGTCCGTTCAGGTTCGCAAGGTGGTTGTTTCAGTCTGCGATGGTCTGATACGCTTGGGAGTTTTGTAATCTGCTAGTGTCCATTTGTGCAGATTTTGACACTTAAATGCCCTTACATTTTCTTTCTGCTTATGTAAAACTAATTTGATCATCATAATGAAGGAAAAAACCTCTTGTTTTAAACCAATCTTGATACTTTTTCAGATTTTTTTTTTTTTCTTTTGTGTGGAGCTTTTTCTCTGCCACACTAGAGGTTTCAGGCTGCGGATGGTGTAAATTTTAAATCATGCAGAGTAAATCTGCCTTCAGGTGCATTGGGAGTGGTAGATTACCTAAAAAGTGTTGCAAGGTCGCTTTCAGACATTGTATTTTAACATCTGTCACATTTAACTAGTTTGTTACTGTGATATTTATAATCATAAGGATACATCAGAAATTCAAGCTGGGGGGTGGTTTTCTGTTTTGGTCATCTCGCTCTTCTGAAGACTTCTGTGGAAATAATTCTTGTTTGTGTTAGGAAAAATAAACACCTCAGATTTTAAGGTTGGATTTAGTTTTCCTCATTTTCTCTATTGCAACCTTAATCTTCCTTTATCCCTTGGTGTCCCTTAAGCAATGGTACCTGCTCACCAGACCTGAGTCTCCAGAAGTGGTGCTATTTGTATGGAAAGGAATTAAGTGATTTGTAATTTTCTTAATGTAGAATAACACAGTATCTAGACTTTCTTAATGTACAGTAAGATTCACATCCTCTCTTCCTGAAGAGTTTTGGGATTGACCAACGTGAAGAATTCTGCTTTTCTGACATAGCAGTCTTTTTTCCTTTACATTGTTCAGTTGACAGATTTATTTTCTTGGAGTGGCTGAAATTAATTCCAGGAGTTCTGTGCACTTTTTCGATGAAATCAAGGCTTAAAAATGTGAATTCCATTACAGGGTATGGTTGGAGAAGCAGAATTACGTATCCATAAATTTCTTTTAAGCAATCACAGAAGACCTTTTGAATTAAAAGAAAGCAAATTAAAGTTATTACTTTACTTGTACTTGTTTGTTGAAGTGGTGATGGATATTCCTCAAGAGGTTTTTAAGGATGGCATTTTTATAGAACTCCTCTGCAGTTTATTTAGCAGCTGGATGTGCCATCTGCCTGCCTTTGCCTGCATGAGGCTCATATTTGCTATCGATTATATTGTTACAGGTACTGTTTAGTAAACTTTTCAAGCCTTTGAAACAGAGCTAGAGGAATGGATGTAATATTTTTAAAGATGGTTTGGATCCTCAGAAAGAAAAATATTTCTCATGCCTGTATAATGCCTATATAAGAAAAGCAGTTTTTGCTATTTGTCATTAAAGGGATCACGATTCAGTTGTGTCTTTCAGGGAAGAATCTGGAAATGGCTTTAGTTTAAGTCGCTAATTTCAGTCGATATAAAATATGTCTTCTCTTATACTTGCTCAACTTTCTAAGTTTCAGTTTTAAGAAGATTAAGCATGTCCAAACTATAGTGCTAACTTAGTAAAAAAAAAATATCTGAAACCTCAAGCAGTTTATGGAAGACTGGCTTTAAAAACCTCCACTTACTTAAAGCAATAAATTCTGATTTTTAAGGTTCCCACTAGCAACTCTGGTAATTGTTTTAGAATACAAAGTTTTCAACTATTCAGCACTTTTCTCAATCAAAGAACTAGATTTGAATGTTTTAGCCAATTTTTGTGGATCTCCTTATCAACATATGTCATTATAGTATTCCAATATTAACTAGTCAGGTGAGTTTTCAGGTACAGGGAAACCTAAGTCAGGTCTTGTCCAATTCTTCCACCTTCAGGATTATTGCATTTCGTATTATTTCAGTGCAGTCCTTCTGGAAAAGGTGGCAGGTTTTTGTGGACATATGTAAGTTAATTTCAGGTGACTATGCAACAGTTGTGGTTGGGGCTTTTTGTTTGTTTTAGGATAAAGTTACAATAATTATGCTGGTAGCAGGGGTAGTTCCATGTTGTGATTTTTGCTTCAATTCATCTTCCCTTTGGATCATAAGGCTGTAGTAGACAGTGCACTGGGCAAAGCAATCTGGACTGGAGAGTAGATTGCTTGTAGTCCATGGAATACAGTTGGAACTAGCACTAAGGGCTGAAAATATTAAAAACTATTTTACTAAGAAAGAAAGGATATAGGGTATGCAAACACATGTTAAGGTACAAAACAAAACATCCAAATCCAAATTCTTCCACTTGAAAAATGTGATTTCAAGGCTGCAGCCCTGTTTCGATTACTAGAGCTGTTGCTTTTACTTCAGCAAAGGACTTGGAAAGGGATTTAATGTGATGTGTTATTTCTATAAAAACAGCTCACAGTGGCATTACCACAGAGAATATTAATGTTTGAGTACGCTTATTGGTTGTGTTTCAGTTTGTGTGGGTATGTATTCAAGAATCATGCTCTGATTACAAAGTATTGGGTTCTTAAGAGCTGTTGTGTGACACCACAGCCAAAGGCACTCTGGTCTTTTGATCTGAATCGAAGCAGAAAAATAGACAATTTGCAATCATCTGTTCTAAGTGACAACGTGTATGAAAATGTAATGAACATTTCATACTTCAGTATGAATAATATTAGCTGAGAGGCGTGTCCTGTGAGGAGTGGCCAAAGATTCTGGGTTTGTCTAGTTTGGAGAGAAGGAGGCTGAGGGGGGACCTCATCGCTCTCTACAGCTTCCTGAGGAGTGAAATGGGAGAGGGAGGTGCTGAGCTCTTCTCCCTGGGATCCAGTGCCAGGACATGTGGGAATGATTCAAAGCTGCACCAGAGGAGGTTTAGACTGGACATTTCTTTATCGAGAGAGTGGTCAGACACTGCAACAGGCTTCCTAGAGAGGTGGTCGATGCCCCAAACCTGTCAGAGTTTGAAGCGTTTGGACAATGCTCTTAAACAACATGCTTTAACTTTTGGTGAGCCCTGAAGTGGTCAGGCAGTTGGGTTAAATGATCATTGTAGGTCCCTTCCAACTGAAATCTATTCTCTGAACACTCTGGGGAAGAGATGCAGCTCTGGGTGAGGATACTGAATAAATGTGAATTGAAAGGGATGACAAGTATTTGCCCTAATCTATGGATTTTTCAAGAAAATAACAGCTGGAGACCTATTTGCTGTTGCACGTGTTCTTTTGGGCACACTGAAAGAAGGTAGGAGAAATCGGTAAGAAGGTGAGCAGGTTTAGAGACTCTTCATCAGTTGTTCTCTACCCAGAATAGGTACCTGCTGGCTGGGAAAATCTCACCATTAATCCTTGCTGAGGTTGGGGCTTGTGTTTCCCTGGTACTGTTTGGGGCTTTTCAGTGTGTACAGGGCATCTGTCATGAACTATCCCCTGAGCCTGGCTGCAGAGGATTACTGTTACTGTCTGTAAAGGCTATTTTTAAAGTACTAAGTGTATTCTTAAAGATTGTGGCATGTAGGTGCCTCCTACAAATGAAGAATTGGTCTCCTGCATTCTCTGCCCACAAACTTACATGAGACATATGTTCTGTAATGCTGAAAAAGGCCTAAAACTTTGGAAATTTCAATGGATAAATGGGGTTTCTTCTGGCTTTAGGTGAGCATCTCAAGGGAATGGTAACATCAGGGCAATGTGATTCTGCATTATATGATTGTATAAACTGATCTCAGTTTGATTCAGGTTGTGTGATAAATCATGAAAAATATAAAGGGCTCAAAGTGTGGTTACTTTTTTAAAAAATCTGGTGGATTTTGGTTTTCAGTTTGTTATTGTAGAATTTGTACTTACTGTCACTGTTTCCAATATGCTTTGCCAATGTTTTTATCAATCATTAATGTTACTAATAAAATTAATGAATTAATGAAATGTAAACCCAAAAAAAGAAACATTAATTTTATTAAAATGTATATTTATTTTTTAACTAAATGTAAAAAAAAAAAAATAAAGAGGTTTTGCCAATTGACAAACTCATTAAAACTTTAGGACTCATGTTAGAAAGGTGCAGGGTACAGACTGTAATTAGCATTTAACAGCCTGTGGAGATAGGAGGAAGCATTAATGAGGTCATGTCATCATGGTGTTCATGCAGGTCTTCTTCTGAAAAATAATTAAGGGATTTAAGTCTTTCTAAAAGTCTTTGTTTCCTAAATTGATTTTTTTTTTTTTGTATTTCTGGTGCTGCCTGAGTGTTTATAATATGGTTGTGATGAAAATGTTCTCAGCATTTAAAACAGATAAATGTTACTGCAGAAGGTATAAATGTATCTCTATCAAATGGAAGTTCTTTTTTATGGAATAGAATGACTAATTTTATATTGGAATTTTGTCAGTGTATTATGTTCATAGGGTGAGAACAGATGATAATATGATTTTATAAATAGATTTCCAGATTGGATTGTATTTGTTGTTGAAACAGATCTTCATCTTCTTGTAGGTATACCTTTTGCCTTGGTTTGGTTCAGCAGCCCTTGTTTGGAAGGTCTGGATTTCAGAAAGGCAGTGTTTTTACCTAAGGACTTTTGAAGTCAGTTTTCATTCCTTTTCCATATTAGATTTGTGATTACTCTATGAGTAGTAGTAAGAAAATGGAAAGGGTTTCATCTGTGATGTGGTAAGAACTTGTGGCCAATGACAGTCCTGTTTGTTGTTTTTTTTTTTTTTTAAATGTGGTAGGAAAAACTTTGTGCTTCACTTCTAGAGGATTTACAGAGTGACTTTAGGAGAAATATTTGCTCAGACGGTGATGGCTTTAGAAAATATCTTCACTACTGACAGCATGTTAATTTTTTAAGGTAAAATTGGTGATAATGAACATACAGTTTCTTAAAAAAAAAAAGCAAAACAGACTACATGCATTCTGATCTGTTAGCACAAACCCCTGGTTTTTATTTGATGGCCTTCTGAATTTTTCTGTAAGTGTTGCAGCTTGTATGTTTTTTACTAAAAACGTTTCTGATGACCTTCTTAAGGGGTAAGGTTAGGGAGATCAGAATGCCTTGGGAGGGTCTAGAATCTGTCCCTTCCAAATCAGTGGTCCAAATTCAGTCCAGCTTGTTAGTAGACAAATTATTTTGTGTAGAATGAGCTGGGGAGTTGAGCAGGTCATACACACCTGTCATTTCCATTTGTGTTAATGTTGAACTGCAGTTTTGTCAGTAGCTGTAAAATAAATTTAAAATTTCAGGACTGGCTGTTTGGTGTTCTTTTATCTTTGAGTGTTTTTTTGGCTTTGTGGGTTTTTTTTGTTTGTTTTTGTGTTTTTTGTGTTTTTTTGGGGGGGTTTTGGGTTTTTTTATGGTTTTGTTGGGTTTTTTTGGGGGTGTGTGTGTGTTATTTAGTGTAGTCACTGCCTTATGGCCAAGATGTCAGAGCTGGGTACGTGTTTAGCTGGGCAGAAGTGATATAGCAGCTGGGACTAAGACTTTGTATTTTAATGTCTTTTTGTGTGTATTTTTGGTGGAAAAAGTCCAGGCACACCTGATGTAGGACTTTGTTAGCAGTTTCAGTTGCTTTTATATTCTAAGAAAAGGAAGATGATGTGGGTTTTTTGAATTTTTAAATTTTTTTCAGTAAGATAAAGGTCCTGCATCCTCAAACAAGAAGCGAGGGAAGAAATACATTGCATAGACTTCTCTGATCAGAAAAAAACTATGAGTGGTACAATTGGTGCCCCTTTGAAATGTGTTTTATGCCTTTCTACTCTTTAAGCAGTAGCATTCAGTTTTGGTTAATGCTTGGCTACTCTATTAACCCAGTTGTGAAAAGTGAACATAATCTCCTACTCCATTTAAATGCACAGCAAGACAGGTTGCTTAACCTAGCCCTGAAAGTAGTTGAACGTTTAAAAATACAAACAAACAAATCCACTTCATCTGAGAAGCAGAAACGAACAACAACGCATTGCAGCAGCTCGAAAAGAACTTGAACTCAATATACAAGATTATGAAGGGATTCTCTATAACACTGTGTTACAAGCCTTAAAGTTAGAATTCCATAAGCAATTTTTTGTCTTCTTCCCTGGGGATTACATTCAAGTGAAATAATTCAAGATAAAACCAATATTTGTTCCACTGCTACATTGTTTAGATTTCTATTTTATTAACTGGGGTGTAAAGTTAGGGGAAAAGGAGCTGTCAGAAAAGTAGCCTAATCCCCTGCATATAATTTTGGCTATAATGGGTAGAACCTAGGAATCTAAATTCATTGACAGGTAATAGACCTGTTAGGAAAATAAAATAAAACTGCATATGGTAAAAATAGATAACTATATACCTAAGCTAGGGTAGGGAGGGATGACATAAGAAAAATTTGAGTGGTTCATCTCACACATTTGTGTACATACTATATTTCTCTACGGCAGTTTCCTCACGGTTTGTGCCTGGACTGTCAATGCCTGTAGTTAATGTGTGTCTGTGCTAAGCCAGGCTGCGGTTAAGCCTGGACAGAGGATATTGGTCAACAGGTAATATCACTGCTGCAGTTACAACCTTTTTTTCTCATGCTTTTCTCACTTGAGAAGTTTGTACAGGGAGTAAACTTATTTTCCGTTCTTAGTTCTGTGTATTCAGGCTGAATCTGTGGGTATTATTTTTCTGACTCCCGTCCCCTGCAGTAGAGGAAGGGACTAAAAGGTTTTAATATGGTTCTGCTGTAATAATATCTGCAACCTATGGGCTGTGAAGAACAGTGTACCTAATTTAAGTTACTGTGTCTCATGCTTTACCATCTGCTTCCTACAGGTGTTGGTGTCTGATCACAGCCCATTGGGAGGCACATGAAAGCTGTGCCTTGCTACAAGAAACCTGTCTGGTATTTAGAAGACACTGTTACTGAGTGATATTAAATTTTTTAGGTGTTGAAGAGATGAACAGTTCTGATTATGTTTGCTAGAAGACATCCCTTGGTTCAATAGTTGGTGAAATTTAGATGCAGAGTATCATCTAGATCAGAGAAGTAAGTAAATTTGGATGTTAAATACGTATTATCTGTGAGAGTATCACACGCAGAATCATCTAGGTTGGAAAAGACCTTGAAGGTCATCTAGTCCAACTACCTAGAGTAGTTAATAACAGTAACAGACGACACTGATTAATTGAGACAGGCTGCAGGTAAAATTTGAAGATTCAAAATACCAAACTTCCAAAGGTTTGGAAATGGCTTTGTAATTCTGGGTTGTAGATATTCGAGGGACCAAACTAATTTGAACTTCAATTAGGGGACATGAAAATAATACGTATTCATTGCTACTCAGTTCTTTTCTCTAGCAGGCCAGCAAAAAGGTAGCTTTTTATACAAAGGAAAATAGCACTGGCTGTGCTTTTCTGTTAATATTTCAGAAAAAACCCTGCTTTCCATTAGAGGTCCTATGGAATGGTTTGTTTTCAAATGTTTCAGAGACAAAGAAGTCCTTAGACTACTTACATGCAGTTCTTGATTGCATATAAGCATATATGCTTGTTCTTGATTGTATTTGCTTTAGTTTTTGCTACAGTGTAATTTCTTACACAGAATTGATTGTTTGGTAAATAAGAAGGTGGTGTTGCCAATGCTGCCACTTTTAATCACAAGAATTATTTGGCTGTAAATTAGTTTTGAACACAATAAGTTGTAAGGAGAAGAATGAGAAAGAAACAGTCTTCCCTTATTTTAATTACAGTTGAAGTCTTCATAGAATTGGGAACGCCACTAAGTGTATATATAAAAAGTAATTAGGAAAATATTATTTACAGAGTTTGTTCTGTTTAAAACCTGTCATCTAGTGCCATGAAAACATTTGTTGCTTATAGTGCTTTCTGTACATGTTCTAGATTCTGAAGTTCTGCTAGCTTGTAATAAATTATACTAAAGAACCGCTAAATATACTAAATAATGGGCTAAATAAGTTAATTCCGTGTCTTGTTTTTGAATAAGGTGAATGTCGGTAAAAGCTATCTGATATTCTGTGTACTGTTGCCAAAACTTGGTCTTGTTGTTCTTTACAGTTGGATTTTTCCTCTAAATACTTGCCAGAACACACTGCTAGAACTGATTTCATTTATCCTGAGGTGGGTTTGAGAGCAAGATTGAAATTATATTACTTTGAATTTTTTTTGGTATGCTTTTATGTAAAATACCTAAATTTCACTTAAATATCTTTTATTTATTGCAGAACACAAGGCAGTGATTATTTATTTTTTTAAAAAAATTTTTGAGGATGGGACCTACAGTCACTTTTGCACTAGGCTTATTTTTTTTTTTTTCCAACAATTTAACAACACTTTCCTATGTTACAGTCCTTGAGTTTAGTGTGTGTGTGTATAGAGAGACATAAACTGGAAATCCTGTCTCTGAGAATGGGAATTTAGTATAGTTTTAGACAGAAAACAAAGTATTTTGTCATGCACTTGCCAGTAAATCTTTTAAAAGGACTTTTCAAGGCGTGCAACTTCTGTAATAATGCAGAGCTTCTAAAGAATTTTCCACGTGAAATATATGCCACGGCTGACTTGCTTTTAGTTTATCAGCTGCTGGAATGAAAGTCAGTATCTTGGCCTGATCAACTATAGATTGAAGAAAAGTTATACTTAGTTTGAAATTCTGTTTTTCTGTGAAATCTTGTGGCCTGTGATCTGTTCTGCTGGTGAGTTCTCAAGTTTTTCCTCATGTTTCTATCTGTTACATGGGAAAATTTAAACAGTTTGTTTTACTTTTTTTTTTTTTTTTCCTAGACAAGGCACACGTGATTAGCACTAATGTGTGGTAACAATAAAATGTGGAAAGGGTCTCAGAAACCAAATTTAAACCCACTTTTGTTTAAAAGTTCCAGTCCTGTTAAAAATGATTCATACAGAAATTTAATTTTAATTACTGTATGATGAATGATAAAGAGAGATATTGATACTCCAGAATCAGATTAATTTCATTATTAGAAGATAAAAAAATAGTTTCTGCTTTAGGATTTTTGTGAATACTTTTTTCTAGTAAATGAGTGCTTAAAAAGCGTGTGACAGTTATTTAACTACATTGATATTGAAGGTAGTGAGATTTGGTGGAGTTATCCTTATAAATACGTGCATAATCTGCCTTTAATATTTATGAAGGGGCCTGACTTGCCTTTTATTGGGTTGAAAGAGCAATATTGGTTTAAAAAACTTATTTTCTTTAAAAGGAGAAGAGACAGAAATTGATGTGCTTGAAAATTTCAAAAATAGTGACAAATTATATTTACTTTTGGGAACTATTAAATTTAAATTGACTGTGTGCCCTCAAGACTTTGGTATACATAGATCTTTTTTGTTTCACTATCTGAAAATAAGTGTGCACTCTATACATACACACAGACATGTATATGTTGCCCCAGTGATACGTGCAAAGTTACGAGTCGTTTGGTTTTTTTTTTTTAATTATAGCGAACAGAAAATATGTAATATAAATCCTTAATACTTTCAGTGCACCCTTTTAGAAGTAAACCACCTTTGTCAAGCGTTTGAAAGGGGCCAGGGTAATACTGTTAGAAAATAAACTTATCAGGAAAAGGTTTCAATATGTTTTTACAAGGATAAAGATGCTGACCGCCTGGATTGCCTTAAAGTATTCCAGAGTGTGTTTAAGAAGTTAATTTATCCAGTTATTGTGAACTGTATTAAAGACATGTTTTAGTAAAATGGGTGCATAGAAAAGTTGAGTAAAGAATACTAACAAGAGTGCTCAAAAATAGTGATATAAAACAATTTAACTCACTTTTTGTTACCGCTGATCTACACAGTATATGTAAAACACACACTCAGAAATGATTATCCAACATACCTGAATTATTTTTCTTAAAAAAAAAAAAAGAAAAAAGTTATAGTTGTTGCAATAACATAACACATTTTTATTTCAAATGGTTGGTTTTTGGTAGCAGCTATGCTTAAATTGTTCAAAATTCCTCATAGCTATGCTTAAATTGTTCAAATTTCCTCAAATTTCCTCATAAAATACACTGTGACCTGATTACAGTGTCTGGTTTAGAAGTCTAGATAATAAGAGTTTTTAATCTTAAAAAAAAATTAAATATTTAATTGTATGTCAACATTGGATCCCATGGAATAATGCACACATCTGTATTTAAGCTGATTGAATTATAAATGACTGTGGAACATCTGGGGTTGGCAAAACTGATGAAGACAAGAACGCTGGCAGTATCTTTGTTACAGCAGGGGCTGCTGTGTAGTTCTTGCTTATTAATCTAATCCTGGTTCTGCCATTAGGTGTGAATTATAGAACCACGTGGTAAATAAAAAAGTGAGGGAAAGGTGAAAGAAGACCAAGAGTTCGAGAGTTTAGTTACAGTCTTCTGGCAGACTGCACCTCTTCTTCAGCACCCTGGTGGCAGGCGGACAGCCTGCGTTCTGAGCTGCTCTCATAAATGCACTAGGCTTGAATTTCTTAAAATTATTTTGGACTGAAAAAAGAATTTTCTTATTTAGCGAGTTTTATGATGATGATTTTCCGTATAAGTTGTGCACTCAGCAATATTTTTTCTGTGAAGGAGGTGGTTTGATTATAAAAATAGCCTAATGCACTGTTCATAATTAGTGAAGGAAAACACTTGTGATTTTTCTGTTAATACGTTTTTAACAATCTGATATTTTAGAAAATGACTGGATTAACTGAAGTTGTCCAGTCTCATAAATTTATTTCTTAAAGACTCTACAGAAAATTATAGTAATTACCTGAAACTTTTAATTGTTAAATGCATTGGTTTTTTGATTATTATTGAGTGTAACTATAGGGTGTTAATGGTTATTGTTCAAATATTCAAGCTTTTTCTTGCTGACTTTAGTCAAGCCAAACCTGTCTTCATTGGGAATTTTGCTGACTAAAGAGAATGTAATTGCTCAGTAATTAACGTAGTTAAAAGATATCACTCTACACATAGTTTACTCTTTGGAACCTGAATGTTCTGCCTGTTTTTTTCAGTGTTGCCAGAAGGGATCACTTCTGGATAGTAATTTTTGGATAAATTTTAGTAGTTCTCTTTAAACAGTGCTGGTTTCAGGTTTCAAAAGCTGTTAAGCTCTGTGAATATATAAGGTCCTTGTTAACTTAAATAATTCCATGAATTCTCAAGTATATTATATATAAGTTCATTACATACAAGTTCACTATATACATATATAAATAGCTGTCCACTACAGCTTGTTATTATTTTGTTCTTGTACATGGATTCTACAAGCATGGTAGTTTTATACTTGAGGATGAGTGTGTTAGGCATCCATTTATTTCCAAGGGCATGGAATTTACTTCCAGTTTAACAAGGGTCTTGGAGGTTATACAAAATTGTGATTTAAAATAAATTACATGGGCAAAAGAACAATTAGTTTCTGTTAGGGAAGACGTGGAGCATTTTGAATTAGATGCATTCTGTGATGAATAGAGGCTTGTCTACGTATCTTGTCTGTACTTCATAAAGTTTGTGCATCCAATTTATTCTGCATTTAGCTGTGGGGCAGTGTATGTTTTATGAATTACCTGGTTTTTGTGGGTGTGCATGGTGTGTAATATGGGGCTGGCTATCCTTACTCCTCTACTACTCATTGCCATCAATGCTGTCATTGCTGCAAAGAGAGGTACTGTAGAAGGCAGAGGCATATTGAAGGTGATCAGTATCTGCTTAGTGGCATCGTAGAATATGTTTTTTTTTTCTGTTTCTGGAAGGATCTTGCTAAGCTTGTTTTAGCTGCTGGTAGAATTGAGGAGAAGCTGTGCACATCTTGGAAAAGAAAAGAGTTGAGTTTGTGCTCATAGGGCTTGCTCACTGCCTAGCTTTGCAGGCTCGCTAGGGAAGGAGACAAAATTGAATGGGTTATAGGATGGGTGGGGAATCTGGCTCGTATCTTGTTGTCTGTTTTGGAGGAAGGGGTAGTTTAACTTCTCTTGAACGAGAATTTGTGCTTAATTTTTAACTGATGAGTAGTATTCTTGATGTCAATGGCCTCATTGCATACTTGGTACTTAAATTACTTAAATGTCCCAATAACTTGCTGAATATGGGACCTCTTGGAAAATGTCTCTCTCTGAAATGGGCATGGCAGTGCCTAACCATCTTTGTCAAAAGCTTTGGGACTAGAAAGAAGAGTATTCTAGAAATGCATAGTAGGTGTAAAGAATCGCCTTGGACAAAGAAATTGCTTTAAAGCATTGTGTTCTGGCTGAAAAGGACTTAGATATAGAGCCCTAATCTGATTTTCATTCTGGCCTGGTCTGTGATCTCTGCTCCCAGCTTCCTCATCATATTACAAAGGCATCAGTGGCAGTGAACCTTTTCCGTAAGAAATAAATACGTATTTCTTGATTGCAACAGAGAACGTGCAATTATGATCATATCTTTCCATGTTCTGGTCACAAAAAACTAATTATGATGAAGAGTGAAGACCTTGGAAGGACTGTCTATAAAATTTGGAGTTACTGAAGTTGTTCGAATTAAGTCTTGAGAAAGTGTCTGTAGATTCTGGAAACAAATAAGCTGAATAATATCATAATGTGATACTTCTGCTGGAGTTGATAAGGTTTTATTTGAACTCATCTTTGAATATCTAGAATGAAAAAGTTGGTATTTTCTAAGTGAAAATTTTTTAAAGTTGTGAGAAACTGACAAAGACTCATGGACAAAAATGTAAAAAAGATTCTCAGTCAAGAATTACCGTGTTATTATAATTGCTCATGTGAATAGGTAACCCTCTGGAATGAAATCCATGTTTGTTTTGTTAGAGGTTGTTTTTGTTGTTTTTTTTGTTTTTTTTTTTTTCCCTCTGGCCATAGATAGATCTCAGTGACTTGAGATATTTGGAAGCCAAAGTATACAGACCTTTTCTCTCTTCAGCCTTTTAATTGAAAATATGTGCTAAAAGTACCACTGAGATACTTGGAAAGTCTTTTCTTCTGAATGATGCTATCCTCTTGAGTAGTTATGGTTACACATGGAATCCCCATGTGGCCCATGGGTTGTGGTCTGGTATGGAGACAAAAACAGTACATGCATGTGGTAGATCTCTACCTCAGGAAATACTCTGAAGTCAACCTCAGCAATTATTGCTGAATCACAAGCAGAGTAGTATTTTAGACCTTGGTTTAGGGTTCACACCTTTTTATTGATCTAGGAGAAAGCATGTCTCTCACAGTTTCTATTCATTCTTTCCTATACATAAACGCACACCACGTTTTTGGTGATCTTACGTGTGTGTGGAGTTCAAGCGCAATGAGTGAAAGGCAGTTTATATCTCATATTACACCTTTTTTTCCCCACTAGTAATTTCTTTTGCTCATAGTCTATATCCTTTTCTTCTTTGTCACTCACAGAATACCATTCTAAATTACTTCAGTGCACCGTACCTTTTACAAATACATTTCTTAATAGTTTTTCAGAGATCTGATTTCACAGAACACGGTGTAGGTATTTTTCTGATGTCAGGTTTTTTTCTAGAGCATATCTGAGGAATTGCCAGTTCTTGAATGTGTTTTCCACACAAGGCTGTGGTGTTTTGTTTTTTTTTTTTCTCTCCTGTGTTTTCGGTGAATTTGAAACCAAGTACTGCCTTATTTGTAGGAGGTATCAGAGCCCCTTTTCTTGTGGGTAGTGATGGAACTCTCACTTTCTTTTTCGTGAAGCTGTGTCTGATCTAGGGAAATGAAATGGACTTGGCATTTGCACTTTTTCCTGCTTTAAGCACTGTTTAAAAGAAGCCAAGTGTTGATGCTGAAGAAGAGGACCCACAAGTTCTAAAACAAAAATTTATTTGTGGAATTGGTTTTGCAGATTATCTTAATCCCTATTTTTGTAGAATTTCAGAGATTTTTGACCATATGAATTTAGTATCTTTCAGATGAGAATATGATTTGTAGAGAATATTTTTATTTTAATTTCTGTAATAAGGACTATGTCTAGCTAAAGAAGTTTTGTTTGTGATTTTATGAAGTTGTTAAATTTTGTCACCCTTATGATCTATACAAAAAGTATATTTATTGTTGTGTAATAATATGCTGTGCTTCATTTTTCTTCTAAAAATGCTTATTTAAATAAAAGTGGGGAAGACAAGTCTTGCAGATTGCATAAGATGTTCTTGTTATGTTAAACTGATACAAATGCGAGTTTTTGCTGCTACTGTTTTATTCTATTCAGCGCTGTTACGTGTAAGTAGTGTTATTTCAGAATTACTCGTGAAGCTGGGTATGAAATACCATATCATAGGATATAGACTCTTCTGTGCTTACAGAATCTGAATCTTTTGATCCTGGGGTGTCTCCTGAGAAAAGAACTAGGTGGTAAAAAAAATTGTATTACTGGTTGTTTTTTGGGGGATGGGTTGTGGTTTGTTTGTGGTTTGGTTTGCGGTTTTGTTTGTTTGTGGGGTTTTTGTGTTTTTTAATTCTTAAATTCACTGTAGGAATTGATAGAAAAATGTTAGCTATTGACTTTTATTTTTCATATTCTAATTTGTGTAAATCAATCTTTGACTTTTATTGTCACATTCCTTAACGTGCTGTTCTCATCTCTAAGTATTGGAATTTCTGAAGACTTCAGGATAAATGAATGAGGGTCATGTGGTCTCCCCTCAGCCTCCTCTTCTCCAGACTAAACAACCCATAGATTTCAGTTGAATCAATTGCAATAGGAGCAACTACTACTGTAGTAGTTGTGGCCGGTCACAAGTGTGCTGCACAGGGAGGGGGGGCAGTCCCCATCCCTGGGGGTGTTTAAGGGCCGTTGGGATGAGCTGTTGGGGGATGTGGAGTCAGAGAGAACTTTGTAGAGTCGGGCTGAGGGTTGGACTTGATCAACCAAAGGGTTTTTTCCAACCTGAATGATTCTATGATTCTAGAACAGGTGGTGATTTGCATCTGCTTGCTTTGGGTTGGTTGTTTTTTTTAAAATTATTATTTTTTTATTAAAAAGGTATTTTATTTAGTAACTGTTTATTAAGTAGGTACTGGGATTGAAATGAATCAACCTTACTTCCCAGGAGAAAATTGCTCTGTGTTCTGTGTTGTCAGCTTTTTTTTTATTTTCCCCATAATCTCGAAGTCTCTTCCTTTAATATGTGATAGGACATGCTTCTCTTGTGTGTTGAAATCCAGGTGCTAATGGCCAAACTGTTGTGCCTTTCATTATGGAGCTGGTGGGGGTGGTGATTTCCTACGTGTCCCATTGGATGACTAAATACACACTGTAAGACGGTGGAGGACATTGGCGTTTTGATGATGCTTGATTTTCACTATCTCGTGGTAGGGGTATGGCATTCAGCCCTTGAACAACTTTGTATGGGTCGTATTGTCTGTTCGATTGAAAAGTAAAAAGGTAGTTGAAGAAGGGAAATAGTTGTTTGTCTCAGCCTTGCTGCTTAGATGTTACAGGTGCTCAGTCCCCTCATCTATTTCTTTAACAACTGGCATGCACAAGCAGACATAAGTTTGTATATCTACAGGGATTTAGATGCTCTACTTATGAAAAGAAAGCCTTTTTTTTTTTTTAATATAGCATGACATCAAAGTTTGCACCTCTTTATATAGAGATGGGGATGCTGTATGCATTTGGCAACAGTTCATTGGTTTGACTAATATTAAATGATACTTTCCAAAGTAGTTAATTTTCTCCTTTTTCTTAGAAGTTTGAATCTGTGTCTGCCTTGCATTGTGGTTAAAAATTACTTAAAACTCCAAAACAACCCAAACCAAAAATTGAGAACAATAAAAGCCTCTACCTTTCTAAAAGTAGAAAGCTTAATTGAATTTCCCAGTTTATTTAGGATTTCATTCTCTGAAATAAACTTCTATTTCTATTTCATCTTAAACGGTCTTCCTAATGCTTACCTTCGGTTCTATCCAGAAGTCTTATAGATATCTCATTAAAAATTATAGCTTATCCAAGATTCATTAATGAGCACTCAAAGTAGCGTATTTCTTAATAGTTGAAGAATTTCAAGTTCAAGAATTTCATCGCTGAAGAAATAATTCACCTAATTTCTTCTTATATAACCAATTTATTATATTTTTGGAATAAACCCATGATTTCTTATGGAAGTCTTGTGTTAGTTTTGTTACTTCCAAGATATTTTTTAAAAAATTGTGTTTATTGTAATTACTAATGCAGTCTAATTTTCAAAATTCAGACAGTCCTAATTTCCCTCTCATGTCCTTATAGTCTTGTGATGTTAGCCCCTGCTCAGTTGTATACTTTCCTTGTTAGATACAAATGGTAAATACTGAAAATTTAATGCAGAATTTAGGAGCTGTTAAGAGCTTTCCCATTAAAACCAATATAGAATATTCATTTTTTCTGCAACAAGACTGTGAAATCTATTCATTAAATAGCAAACCACTAAGTGAATGTTAACCACATGGATCATGCTATCTTTGTAGGAAATTTTTCCATTCATCTATTCAATTTTACTGTAGAGTCAGCTGCTTTAATAAGGAAAAAAAAAAAAAGTTTGCAGAAGCTTTTCATTGCAAACAAGATATTGCTATGAGGCAAATTACAGAATTGGAAGTTACAAAAATAAAACACTAAAAGGGTTGAATTCTCTGTTGATTTGAAGGATTGAGAATTACTGCATCATGTTGTTTCATTCTTTTTGAAGAAAAAAAATGAAAAATCACCTGCATTTCAGTATCTCATTACAGCTACCAATTCTAGAAATTGATACTTGACAGATATACTAGAAGGGTTTAGCTTTACTGTTAGGAAGGAAAGTTAGAATTCCTCAATCTCAAAAAAAAAAAATAATTCTGCCAGCAGATATTGTTTAATTTTTGTTTTGACAGTGGTCTTCAGTAATGTTTATATTGTTTTTTATGCCACTGAATTCTTGGCTATAATAAAGGAAAAGGATTCCTCTGTTTATGGTCAAAGTTATTATTAAACATGATACTTTTAGTGCTGAGATCTCAAGCAGGAGTGAAATGAGAAATATAATTTTTTGGGGGTTTTTTTTAGAAAATTTTACAGATGCTTTAATGTTTCTCTTATGCTGTACATTGGTATTCTGGTCTTTCTTGGGCTATTGTATCCTTTGGGATATGTGTGTTCTATAATCAAAAATTTCAAATTAATGACATAGCTCCTGTAAGTTGTTAAGATGCCACGTGCTTATCCTGCAGCTGGAATTGGTATAGATCAGGAGGAAAGTCTGTATCAGGTGGGTAAAAAGAAAAAAGTTGGTTCCTGTTTTAAAATTGCTAAGGGGTGCTTGGAATTTTGACAGAAGAGCCATGAGGAAAAGTGCATGTGAGCTGGTTAGAAGTTTGTGATAAAGAAATGTATCATCTGTTCTGCTCTTTATCACAAAGGCATTGCCAGGATATATGATTTCTAAATGGCTACTTTTTGATTTTATTTTATTGTGTTTTTTTTTTTGGTTTGGGGTTTTTTTTGTTGTTTTTTTGTTTTATTTTTTTTTTATTAATCTTCTACTTATTCTGGATAGGCTTTTTGGAGCCTGCAGTTTCGGCCAAAGATTTATTCTTCCAATAATGCAGTCTATGTTATGTCCGGTAAAGAAACAGCTAATAAGCCTGTCCTAGATTGAACACATTGAATGAGTCATTTAGTAAGCAAGTAAAACCGATACGTTGTCATAGGTAGGGGTTAACCACCGCCAGTGTTTGCCAGAAATCCAAATGCAGCAGCCCCACCCTCAGCCAGCTCCACACATACTGTTCTGACAAAACAAACAGCAATATGCTCTGTAAGTTGTTCCTTTAAAATGTACAAAATTCAGCAAGTCAGTTAACTACTTGCTCAGAATTACAGGCCAGCTAATTTATCATCTAGTTGAATGGACCTGGCAGAATTAATTGTCTTTATTACTGAGGCAAATTTATATTTGATTTATCAAGTAATATAGATCAGGATTTGATTCACTGGAATTCTGATTAACCAGGGGTAGATCTTTAAGTGAATGAAGAATCCTTCTTAATTCCTTGATTGGTCTCTCTACCACTTTTGCCTTTTGGATATGAAGAGTACCGGGATTTCTGGTGGGTTTACAACATTCCTTTTCCTCCTAACAGTTAGAGTGGGGAAGATGGGCTTTTTTTTTTCCCAGCTTACATCTTTCTGTCTTATTCCTTGTGAATGGCTCCTGATCTTCCTGTATATAAACCCATGATTTTGGCTGTTAGGTAAGAGTTCTCATGACCTGCGTTAAGCTGACGGTCAGGCTTTGGTGGCTGTGTTTTATGTCGGAAGGCTTGTGAGCATCTCGGATGTGCACAGCTGTCTGCGTGTGTGTCTGAATATATTCAACATATGTTGTTATCCGTCGTAGAGAAGGAAGTCTTAAGCAACCTGACCTGAATGCAGTGTTGACCCTGCTTCGAGCAGGAGCTTGGATTATATGACCTGCTGGTCTGAATTCTGGCCTAAATTATCGTATGATTTGCTGAACACAAACGTCTCGATAAAATCTACTGAAAGTGGCAGTGGTTAACATACTTGTGATCCATGAAAAGTTTCCTACTTTTTGCAGCAGTGTGACTGGAGAACTTCTTAAGCCTTTTAGGACACGACCGTCTCGAGAACTGTAATGTTTTGGAAATGGCCTGGGCTGGATGACCTACTGTGTCTTTTCCAACCATAATTTCTATGAATCTGTAATTTTGAGGTTGACTTCTTGTTGCCCAATTTTACAGTTACTTAATTCCAGTATCAGGCATATTTTAGGAGACCACATTTAGTCATGGTAAGACTGTGTGGGTTGTTTCTTTTTTTTGTGTGTGTGTTATTTTTTTAAATCCTTCTGCAGATTGTCAGCACTTAATGTATTCTTTCCTATTCCGGTGCCACAAATAATGTTTCTAGTCTGTGAGGAAAGAAAAGTCCGATTACCCATCTTGGAATAGATTGATTAAAAAATGCTGCTTCCAAAATTATTGCAGTTCTGTGTGAGGGATTAGGCTAGTTCTGCTGTTTATTTATATCAGAAATACATTTCCATCACCAGAATAAAGGGCAGAATTGGGAAATTGTGTATTTAGTCATATTTTCAACGTTGTTATCAGTTAGGTTTATAATGAATTATTCAGAGTTTTTTTTAGAGCAAGATGCATGTGTACTTTTGAGGGCTATAAAAGACTCCTAGCTAAAAATAGGCTTGATTAATTTTTTTTCTAAACAGTTCTTAAAACATTGGTGAGGCCCTGTTCTCTTCTCCTTGCAGAAAGCATGCTTTTCTTTTTTGTGCAAGAAGAAACATCTTTTTGGAAAGATATCTCCTCATAAGAGCTCTTGCACTAACACTCTCTTAAAGAACACCTCAGCCTTTGAGTTTTTGAAGTGCCCCACGTCAGCATCCCTCTAGGAATGAATCCATGCTTTCTATCCTATTTTGATCTCCGCTTGCTCATGATACATGCTAAGTTTGCCCCTTTCGTTTGATTTTTTTTTTTTTTTTTCCTACAGCAAACAAAGCATGTAAACAAATCGGTTTTTTTTTTTTTTTTTTTTTTGATGGACTAAAAGGTTTGTCTTTGAAAACAGAGGTGCATGTACTTGTATGCTTGTATGAATATATATTTTTTCATAGACAAATAGCAAACAGTCCTTCCTAGCTGGTTGAGAATCACTTAGCCTAGAATTCCTGTGGGATCTCTGAAGAACTGGAAATTGGAGGATTAGCAGTTAGGCATGAAAACACTGTTGATACTACTGAGACTTGTTTGGAGTCTGTTTCTCTTTTATTCCATTTAAATGATGTGTGGAATAATTCATAGATTAATCATGCAGTTACAGCCATGAAACGTCTGTGTTAACTTGCGGAGTAAGGTAATCTTAGGTCAAAATAGTCTTGTGATCATTACCAGGCTGATGAAAAGTGTATATGAAATGTAATAACAAAGATGGTGGATTCAATAACAGGTTGCTCTTCGCTTTTTTTTTTTTTTTTGTTCTGCCCTTCATCCTTTACCAAAAGTTACTTCTGTTCTATGTATACATAGGTTCTTAGGAATTTTCTTGTAGGGGTTTATGTTGCCTTCCTGGAAATCCTCACTAGTATTCAGCACAGGTTTTGCCTACAGAGACTTCTGTCCTTTACTGCCTTATGTCAGTGCTGCATTTGAGGATAAATGAAAGTAGTTAATCACTTCTTAGAACATAATTTTTTGTATTTTATAGATAATTTTGTTTGTCTTTTATTTTTTAAAAAGCCTTAGTGTGCTTTTCCAAAATTGCTTTAATTCCTGTTACACTCCTCTGAACTTGTTCTGGTTTGTGTTTTTAAAACACAGTGCTGAACAGGGATTGTACTTTCTCCAGTTGAGACATAACCAGCTCCTTGATGATGAGAATAGTCTCTTACTCTTCAGGGAGGAAATCTGTTGTGGGCATTTGAAGTAACTTTGGGTCCAGCCCGTAGGACCTGTTGATGTGACACACAATGTAAAGATAAAATACCTCTTTGCCTTTCTAAAGCCTCAATTCCTCCAGCTGATGGCTCCGATTGCCGCTGGAATGCTGCATGTTGCAGTACCTATATAAATCACCGATCTTCTGGGTGACGTTTAATAGTAGGTACCGTGAATGCGTCGACATTCTCAGTTTGCACGTCGCTGTTTGCTTCAGCAGTGGCGTTCTACCTGTACAACTTCCATTGCTACCATTTGTGTGTGCGTCAGTATTTTTTTGAGTTATATATTAAAGCTCTGACCGTTAATGGAATGAGTGTTTGACTGATTAAAGTTAAAATGGGTGAGAAAAATACCCAACTACCTTCTTTCTCTCTTAAAAAACCCCCCAAACAGCACAAAACCCAACCAACACAAACCCAGCAAAGCCCCTACAAAGATCCTTAGTTCTTACACCACATGGGAATATTGGATGCTACTCTTCTTTAATTTAATCAAATCTGTATAAACTGTGATAGTGGTGATTTAAACTAAATTCATCAATTAGAACTTGGAAATTAATCTGTTAAACTTTGGAAGATGTGTGTCTGAATTGAAGTATTTCTTGGTAGTATCCCTTGCTGAAGCTCAGTATATCCACTGATTTTCAGCAGTGGATATAAACTGAAACTGTCCCCTTCGGACATTCTGATATTTTAATTTGGAGATTTCCTCCAAACCCTTTGAATTCTTCTGTTTCTGGGCATGTGCTTTCACAGTAATAAAAGTTTCTCCAGTCTATAGTCTCTTTTAACTGAAGTCAATTAACTTTACAAATGTTTTGACATTCTATAAAGACCCTAAAGGTTTTTCGGATCATCCTTCATTCATGTATCAGAATGATTTATTTAAAAAAAAAACATATAATACCCTTCTTTGAACAGCCATGTATATCTTGAGTTACTTTCATTAGCCGAGTAACTTATCCTGCGTTTTTGTAAAGGGAACTGCAGTTTAACTATAAATATATCAAAATGCCACAGAATTTAGGGCTACAACTCAAAAATGCTGATCAGTTTGTAAAATCTAAATCAGCCCCTCCATGAAACCTAGGGAAGGACCTCTGTGGTAGCAGAAAAATTTCCAGAAATTCACCACAGTCTTTTTCTGAGTTGTAGTTTGTGCTGATGTTGCCAGACAGCTAAGAAGAGATGGGAAAAGCAGGAAATCTTTTTGGATTTAATCACAGTGCTGATTTGGAAAAGCAATTTAACAATGGAAAATATTTTTATATTTTAAATCATAAACACAAAACTACAAAGTAGGTGGTAGATCGTGTTTGCATTAAATTGGGACATCTTCATTGCCTCTTCACTAATGAAATTCTTCATTTTGGAATCTGATGGTCAGAAATCCTAGTTTTTTTGTTGTGGTTTTTGGTGTTTTTTTTTTTTTTTTTTGTTAAATATATACCCAGACTGAGTTATTTTCTGTTTTCAGTACCATTTGTTGAGGTACTGGGGACTTGACTGCTATACTTGAGAGCAGTAGATAAAGCCTTTAAAGTACCATCTTCCTGTTTTTCTATCTTGGAAAGATTTTTCTACATTCTTGCTTTCAAAAGATGTTTGACAGTTTTGATGGGCAGTGCTTATCTTTTCCCTTAAAGATACTCAAATTCCATCATTGAATACTCATTTTTTTATTTATCTTTATCAATAAAAGTTCATTTTAAGAGAGATCTTGCAGTTCTGGTTCTTGCATCCTCTGTGTGAAAAAGTTCTTACTTAGGTCCCTTGATCTTTAGATGAACTTGCAAATTAGGAAGACTTCAGGCAATCTGTGGAGATGAAATGAAGATGGATGAAAGACTGAATACTCATTTCTAAATGAAGAGGTGATGAGGTTATAGAGCACATAGATGAGTTAGGTAGCAGTTGTATCCAAGTGAAGGTCTCTACTCACCTGTCGTGTAACTGAAGTACAAATACATGAGTCATTTTGTCTTTTGACTCCTAGTTGATCATAAAAACAGCACCTTTCTCTTATGAGTCTGGCCAATAAAATATACCCATTTTCCTGCAGTGTAGAGCGATGTATTACTTCATACTTCTGGGCTTTTAGGGTTTGACCACAGTGAATTGTTCTACCCGAGTCTGTCCTTTAAAACTAACACCATACCCTTTGGTTGTACAAAGTTTTAATCACTATTTTATCAGTAAAGGGGATAGAACAATTTAGTGCTTTTGTTTTTTAAATCGAGATTTCTGCTGTATTCTAGGACCAGTTGAAAGATGGATGACGATGACTTTGGAGGATTTGAGGTATGTTATTTGGATAACTTCATTTCGAAATTTAATTATTTTCAACTATTTTTACAGGAAACTATATAATTTTGTAAGATATGTAACTGATTTTTTTCATGTTTCTAGGCAGCAGAGAGTTATGAGTTTGGAAATGGTGAAAAGCAGACTACATCCCCTGCTATTGCTTGGGCAGCTTTTCCTACAGGTATTGATAAAATCGCTATACAAATTCTTAATAATGTGTTACTGTCCTTCTGTATTCACTGTCAATATTAGTACACAGAAATATATACTATACCCAGTAAAAGGGCAGGCAGCAGTGAAAATGTAGCATAAGAATGTTCCTGAATAATAATTTTGGGAAGCTGCGCTTCTCAAAGTTAAACTTCTTTGAGGAATAAAAGAGAAGTACAGTTCATTCAGTTCAAAGGCTGATTGCCATCTCATAGGAGGAAGAAACGAAACTTCGCTGAAAGGTTGTTCTTACTTTTGAGTATGGAAGGTCTGTTGCAAACGATGGGAATACCTGCAAAAAGTAAACTTAAAAATAGGGCTTGAACGTGTTCCTTCCTCCAGGAAATTTCTTTGACTGTAATAAAGTCTTACGGTTGCTTTGGACGAGGGAGAGGTATGATTTTTTTTTTTTTTTTTAGTTAAGCAGTTTTTAAAGTTAGAACATATATTCCATATCCTTTATCTCAAGCAGAAGCTGAAACATTATGGAGCTACTTTTATTAATTTATAGAAATGCCTCTTGCCTGTTTGGATTTTAAGAAATGAATAAAATCTCAATGATAATGGATAAATATACTTTATCAGTAGAACTAAAAGATTAAGGAGGTGTTACTGATTGGCAGTTCGTTTTGTTGTGGGAATTTAGTCTAGATTTCACTGCTTTCACAAAAAGAAACATCACTTTAGCAGCATTAAGAGAAAAAAAAAACAACCCACATTTTATTCTTTGCTCAGGAGCTAAAGATTTCTGCCTGTTATATTATGATGCTGAATAAGACCTGCAGACTAATTGCAGTTTTTTAAAATAAGACCGGGATCTGTCTCAGTGTGAGCTCTCCATAAATCTTGTTCAGATGTTTTTATTTATTTCCAGCACTACTGGGTTTCATTCCTTACAGAATAATTTAGCTGTTGTTTAACCTGGCAGGCAGCTCAACACCACGCAGCTGTTCACTCACTCCCCTGCAGTGGGATGGGGAGAAAATCGGAAAAAAAGGTAAAACTTGTGGGTTGAGATAAAGACAATTTAATAGGAGAGAAAGGGAAGGGAAGATGACAATAATGATAAAAGAAGATATAAAACAAGTGATGCACAATGCAATTGCTCACCACCCTCTGACCCAAGCCCAGCCAGTCCCTGAGCTGCAGACTGTCACCCCCCAGCCAACTCCCCCCAGTTTGATGTCATATGGTCTGGGGTGTCCCCTTGGCCACGTCAGGTGATCCATCCTGGTTGTGTCCCCTCCCAGCTTCTTGTGCACCCCCAGCCTCCTCACTGACAGGGCAGTTTGAGAAGCTGAAAACTCCTTGACTTAGTATAAGATTCTCAGCAACAACTAAACCATCAGTGTGTCATCAAGATTATTCTCATCCTAAATCCAAAACACAGCACTGTACCAGCTACTAGGAAGAAAATTAACTCTATCCCAGCTGAAACCAGGACAATTCCTCATTGAAATAAAGGAAAACAAATAGTAAGGCAACTAGATTTTTGCAAATAACTTTATTATTCATCTTGTCATTTTGACTGTCACTCAAAAATAGTCCTTGAATTCATTAGCATATTTGAATGTGTTTAATTAAGTCCAATATAAACGTGTGGTGTCTGTCTCATGAAGTCTAATTTAAATCTAATAAGGTGTGCCGAATTGAAATGATTTGGAAGTAACGTGAAAGTTTTTTCTAGGATTTGTGACACAGAAGTCTTAGGGTAGGTCATGCCAAGGTATTTTAAGTATTTCAAAGTTAAAAGAAAACCCTTTGCATACAGAACATTTTACTGCTGTAAAATCTTTACGTGACTTTTTAATGCAAATATTGCTGTGAATTAACTTATTGCAAGAGGCAAGATTTTAATAGGGTTGATCAAAACGCTTGTTAGGCATTGACTTGTAAGTTATTGTTTTTAGTAAGAGAAATAACTGAATTTTCTACCCAATGTTATTTATATAAAAGTTGTTCTTGTCTTACCCTAGAAACTTTTTTTAGTGTCATTCAATAAGGTTTGCTGAGAAATGTCAGAAATGGAAATGTATTATGGTGCCATTGAGATAAATTTGCTAAAATTTGCATATGATAACATTATAGACACCGAAGACTTGGTGAACTTTATGGAGGAGTACGTTACTCATTTCATGACTTTCCTTCATATCTGATGTTTATAAGATATAAAAAGTTATAAAGCAAAACACTGAAATGTGTTGCAGTGTTTCTCAGCATGCAGGAAAAAATTGGACATGATTTCTAAGGCCCTAGTGTTGATTACAGTGAGCAATTTTGCTCCTAAAATTTGACTTGGGCTTCTTACTGAACGTTATGAATGTTGCTTTCCCTTTTTCAGTAGACATACAGGAAGATAAAATGTTTACTGGTATGTGCAAGTAGCCTTTTTTACGCAGTACTTCAAATCAGAAAATGTTTATTAATTGTTGTTGCTGGTTCAGAAAGGGAGAAAAATAAGAATTTGCACAGCAGAAATATTATACCATTCTTTCCCCTTCCACCAGAACGAATACCAGAGAACATGCACCTTTTTCTGTTAGGCTTCTCTAGAAGTGTCACCTAATAGGAAGACGTTGTTTTTATTCTAAATGGTAAAAGTGAGAACAAATTTATTTATTTTTTATCTCTCATGGTGTCAAGTTTGAATTAGAACCCATCATACCAAGTGCTGTATAAACATGGAAATAGAAAGTAGGGCTGGTCTGAAGACCTTACTTCTGTGAGAAAGTATGCATTGTGAATATGGAGGAATGAGCAAGTAGTGACAGAAAAATAATATGCATTTGTGCAGTCCTGCTACTTAGATGTCTTTGCTACTACTGTTAGCAAAGTCCAAAAAACTGCCTGTTGTATTGAGTCTGTTCCTTCTGATTGTTTAACTGAGGTAGAAAGAATGAAACTTAGTGTCATTATATATGTGATGGATTTCCTTTCTTCTTTCCAGCCTAAACATGAGGAAGTACTAGAAAGAATCACTACTGTATGCTCAATGTCTGGGCTTTGGAGAGAGATGAGGGAACTACTTGCAACATCAGTGTTTTCTTAGCTTGGATTTAATAAATGTATTCGTAAAGTTGAAAAAGAGGAAAATTTATTTTTAAAAAAACCCCAACAAAATCAACAGAATACTTTGGAAATAAAAAGTCACTCTTTGGAAAAATTAGATCTGTCTATGAACTACTAAGTTGTATGTTTAAGCTTCAGACTTAAATATGGTTCTGAACTGAAAACAAAAATTTAAGTTTTTAAGAACTCTAAAATAAATTATGGAAAGTTCTAGCGCCTTGTCACTAATCTGCCTGGTTCCCGGAGAGATTCAAAGAGGTTGACTCTGCTAGTTATTATGGCTGGCCAGAAAACTCATTGTATGTTCTTGGTTTGTTATTGTAAGACACTTTTCAGGGGGTTTTGCACTTTGCATTCATAAGCTAACTTTTTTGAGGAAAAAAAATGTGACAGTTAATGCTGTTCTTAAATAATTTCCTTTATTGAGCATTCATATTAATATTAAAACTGATCAAAAATGGCCAAATCTAACTGTGAATGTGGTGTTATTGACTTCAGAGATCTTAGTTGGGGTAAATTGATACACTTTTTATTTAAGAAAGTAACCAGGTATTTTAGATTTTAGAATGGTCCTTGCAACTGATAAGCAAGATGCTTAAATGAAAGAAATAATTATTTGTACGTCAGTTTTGCTTTGTTTCTTCTTGAGATGCTTAGCAGTAGAAACACATTGCTATGCAACTTAATAAAAATATGTTTTTAAGAGTGATATCAGTTTGCAATTCAGTGCGTACTGGAATGTTGAAGTGCCTAATTTTATTTATTTGTTTGTTTTTGTGGTTTTTTGTCTCCTGACTTAGAGATTTACAAACTATCAATTTTCTTGCACTTTTATAGGTGTCAGGTTGTGTGCCTGTAAGGAGGATCTTGAAATTTAGCACAGAGCTTGCATGTCAACAGATTCTGGTGTTCTCTCTGCTTTTCTAAGGTTATGAATATATCTGTTGCTTATAGTGAGTAGTAGGAACAGGATCTGGGTCTCCACATGCTGTGTCAGTGTTTCATTTTGGCAGGAATATATCTCTGGATATCAAAAGGAGCTCATGTAATGGAGCAGATGGATAAACCAAGCAGATGTTCACCAAGGGAGGAATGTTTTGGCTCAGATGGAGCCTCATGAATCTATATCTGTTGTGGATTGTTCTAAGTCAAGAAAAAAAAAATGTGTTTAAAGAAAAAAAAAAAAGACAAACAGGGTGAGAGATGCTTTATCAGTGCAATTAAGATAGAATTTCCATCTGGGAATGGGTTGGAAGTGCAGTCTGAACAGGCATTTCTGATTCAAGCTATGAGGATTCAGAATAATTATTTTTACATGTGTTTGGTGAAACCAGATTCACGGGAGTGTAAACTGTGGATAAGGTGGAGTGTTCTGGGTTTATGTGGTGGGCTTTTTGGTAGCAGGGGAGGGGGCTACAGCAGTGATTTTTGTGAGAAGCTTTTCAAAAGCTCTCCCAGCTCCAAGTTGGACCTACCTTCGCACCACGGCCAGGCTAATTAGAAGCAGTGGCTGTGCCTCTGTGATGATATATTTAAAAAGGGAACCTGAGAGGAGGTTGGGACTTGTGAGGATGAAGTCCGAGGAGGACACCTCTCTGAACACAGGTCAGTGAAAGGAAGGAGGAGGAAGGGGGGGAGGAACTCTGGAGCAGAGATCTCCCCCATATCTCCTGGTGAGACAGCAGGGCCACCCCCCCACCACCCATGGAGGTCACTGGAGGAGCAGAGATCTGCCCGTGGCCTGGGGAGGACCCTGGGACTCTGTGGGAAGAAGCAGCCCCTGGTGGTGTAGTGCAGCACCGGGAGGACTGTGACACGCAGGGGTGACCCATGAGGAGCAGCACGGGAATGGCTGCGGCCTGTGAGGAGAACTCAGCACGGAGAAAGTTTGTGGACTGTCTCCTGTGAGAGGGGAGCCATGTGGAGCAGGGGAAAAACGTGGAGGAGTGCTTCCCTACTCTTGGAGGAAGGAGTGGCAGACTGACTGAAAACACCCCATTCCCTGCCCCTTGGGACACTGGTAGGAGGAGGTAGAAATATCAGGGAAAAAAAAACTGAGCCTGGGAAGAAGGGAGTGTGAGGGGAGGTGTTTTTAAGCTATGGTAACACTTCTTACCGTCCCACTCTGTTAAGTGTTGGTTTTGTTAATGTTTGAATTAAAAGTATGTTCTTTTTTTTCCCCAAGAAGCTGTCTTTTGTCCGTGACCATAATGGGTGAGCCACCCCTTCCTGTCCTTATCTCGATTCCTGAACCTTTTGATTCATTTTTCTCCTTCCCAGTGCTTGTGGGGCAGGGGTGAGTGAACAGCTGCGTAGTGCTCAGTTGCCCTCTGGGATCAAAGCACAACGTGTTTTTTGGGTTTTTTTTCAGCTCCATTTTGGGAGGAAATGAGGCTGATGCTATTGCTTTCAATCCCTGTTTTCCCATTACACATTTTGAATAAGTTGCTTAGTTTTAGTGAAATCATTTAGCATCTCAGTTAATTGTACTTCTCCAATTTTTAATCAGGAGCTAAGTAATGATAGACCTTGACTTGGTCTGTCTAGACGCCAGAGAAAAGGAAGGTTGAATCCAGTTGCTGTGGATTCTATAGAAGCTGTCTGGTGTGGAAATATATTTGGAAATTTGGAAAAGCTATAGCCTATAGCTACTATCTAGGACCATGGGAGATGATGGACTAAGGGAACAAGAACACAACTGTATGGAAGTCAGCACTAAAGTATAAACATCTTAATTTCACTGTTTTACATGACCTAGGTGACCTCCATTTATTTAATACAAATGTAACCAGTTTAGTCCATGAACTGGAGAGCTGTTCTGATGCCCAGAAGCTGAATTCAGCTTTTAGGGTGAGCTTGAGTAGCTTCTTTGTGTCCATCAGTTGTACTGACTTAAGTTTCTGCTGACTGTAGCCATGGTAAATCTCCATGACTGTAGATGTGTAAGTTTACATGTCAGTGTGGAGCCATGTCGTATTCCCAAGGTTCATTGGTTTGGCTGCTGACAGGGCAACATTTTAATTTTCTTCTGTCCTTTGGCCACATTAAAGAAGTTGTTAGTTTTCATACACGGTGTCTGGTCTGCATTGATCCAAGATTATTTTTCTTATTACTTTTTGACCGAAACATCATTTCTGTGCTTTCTGAAGCAAAGGTGTGTTAGAAGAGCTCTATTTACTTGTTTATTAAGTTCTTTGAGGAATCGTCTCGATGCTTTGTGTCATGTCAAGGTGCTTCCCTTCTGTAAGAAGATCTGGAGGTAGCATATATGATTTTGAAGCTCTTGATTCACACTTTGGATTAATTTGGCCAAGTTTTATGTTTGGTCTGATAGTGAGAACTCTCAATGCCTGCTTGAATAACAACATCCTCCAGATTTTTCTCCTTGTTCTAATACTCCTTCATTAACAACGCAGGTGGACTGTATTGCACAAACCCCGTTTTTTCGTGTTTCAGCTAAGAATTCGGTATTTCTGATGGTTTTGTTTGCAGTGCTGGTTCTTTCAACACTATTTTGAAGTCCATACAGCGTGAGATGTGCAGGCATGTAAGCAGACATCTGCACGGCTTGAAAGATGCTGTTTTCAGCTGTTGCGTTGAAATGGTTGATTTCAGTTCTTTCTTTTCATAATAATTTTTGGTTTTCTGCAGAATACTAACATTTTGACATGGGAGGGGTGGTGGAGGTATGGGAAATATTAGTAGGAAATTTAATATATCCCAAAGGAGATTGGAGGGAACTGGTTTCATTCCTTGCCATGACTGGACAGGGTTCAAAGGTCTTTGTTGATAATGGTACAGAGCCTCATTTAACGCTGGAATGGTCTTGGGTTTTGTTTGCTAACATTTCCATTACATTGCTTTGAAAATGAGTCATATAACTTTTCAGATCTGACTATCTAGAATTTCCATATGGTTAAGAGATTGTCCTGTTGCATGTTTATTAGATTACGTACCACCTCCTCTCTCTCTTCCTTACACTTGCCAAACTGCTTTAGAAGACAGTCATATCGACTGAATATTTTGGCAGCTTTCTGGAACCAATTTATTTTAAAAACCAAAACAGAACTGATGGGAGTGAGTTCTCAGTTTTCTCATGTTGAGTAAGTCATTGAATACTGAAAGATTTGTTTTCGAGGTTCAACTAAATGGCTGCAGCGTTTTAATCTTTTGGTAGCTGTTTGTAAGTTTTACTTCAGTAAGAAGTTAGCAAATAAAATCAGTATTTCCATACGGCCATTAGATTTGAGATGTTGGAAGAATAAAATGTGGGGAAGAGCTTTCTGCTATGAACTATAAGAAATCGTCTTGAAAGTACATTAGAGTGGTTTATCTTCCTATCTAAATGTTGATGTACTGCTGTAAACTGGTGTGTGTGGAGAAGGAGCCAAGTGTTGTTCCCTGTTGATAGGAGGACATTCATGCTCATTGAAGCCAGCAGAGAAATTGCTGTCAACGTCAGCATTATGTAGACATTTACCTGTTGTTCCTAATTCTAATTCCCCAACAGATGTGGAAGTGCACCTCATTCTGGTGAATCGGTGATCTGCAAATACATTGATTAAAAGTGTTGGTTTTGGAAAGGGAAAATTTGGGAAATTCGTGAATGGAAAAAGAAATGGAAAATTGCTAAATAAACTACTAAAATGCCTACAGCTTTGCAGAAGCCTATGTATGCCATCCGAGACTCTTGCAACATTTATTATGGGTATATTGGGTGTCAATTAATATCTGTTAATGTATCTCTCCAGTCGTTCTTTAAGCATTTTACAATTTCTAATAGTTAGCCATTTACACTCAGCTAAAGGCAGTGTAAGTACAGGAAATACTTTGTCTATTTTGAATTAAATTTATTAGTTGTTGCTTTTTCTTTCATGGGAAAAGATGATTTTTTTTTTTAGAACAGATTCCATTCTTTCAAAAATTAATTTTTTTTCACTGACAATAGATTAATTTTATTGGGTGTTTGTTACTTATGTATTTTAGAATGCATTTGACATATTCTGTTATGTGCTAGTTTGCTGTTTATTGGCAAAAATGAATGGGCTGATGTTTGTAAATACAGTAATTTTCAGTTTATTTTTCCCTAAGCTCCTTATTCAGCATTATGCAGGCTGTAGATCTCTGTGTTCTAGCTCTGATGCTACAGTTGACAGAAATTCCTGCCTTGTAGAATAGTTTCCTGTCTCTTACATTTGTGCTTGAGCAATGGTATGTGGGGCTGGGATTTAAGCAGATCCCTGAGATTCGGACACACAAAACCAGTCTTAAACTTTCTATCCGAATGTTACTTTAAACTGAAAAACATTCAGTTATACAGTTTACAGTGTGCACGGTATAATTTAAAGGGTCATTGAATTGTATCATTGAAGACACGGGTAGTTGAAGATGGAAATTTAGTTTTTGTTTCATGGGGTTTTTATTTTTAACATCCGAAACCTACGTGTAGAGGAACTGTGCTGCAAGTAGTTTGCAACATTCTGCAAAAGTATGTCAAATAATTATTATATAGGCTTTTGCTCAGAGCCCTGCTGACATATAATCTCTTAAATGCTGGATATAAATAATATCGAATTAGTAAATGTTACTCATGTTTATTTTTTCAGTGGTATGTTTCATATCTAATGTCTTAATTCTGAAGCTCAGTAGGTAGTATACAACTCTCATGGAATGTTGATTTAACAGCTCATGTTCATCCACTTGGTTTTGTTTTCACAATTTCTGATCCCCCAGTGATTTCAGTAATTGTTTGAGCTTCATGACTAGGATAAAGATACAGGTTTTTTTCTTGCATGAGCAAGACTGCAGGCTGTTACTGATCTCTGCTATTAACAAACTGCACGGTTTTGTCAGTTCATACATACAAACCTGTGCTAGATTATTCTTAATATTGAGAAGCCAGGGGTTCAGAAACTATCAGTTTTGGGGTTTTTTTTAGGTACAGTTCTGTCAATAACTTATATCTGCATCTTATTTCAGCCTTCTTGGGTATATGACTTTTGATATATGTGTAATTTGGTACATAGTGCTTTTCTTTATAGCACTGCAGCTTTGATCAATGAACAATAACCATTTTATTTGGAAGTTCTTCAGGACTGTCAGACTTCTGCCTTCCTTACTGAAGAAGTTTGAGGTGATATATTGCATCAGGGCAGGATATTGTGGAAGAATATTTTGTCATTATTATCAGAATACGTATCATACCAGGTGATGCAGCAGTTGAAGAGGAGAGGGTCTGTAAAATGGTGCTGAAAAGCCAAGATCCATACTGGAGGCACTTCAGCAGTTTGATTTCAAAGTAATGTTAGCCTGGTCCTGTGGACTTGAACATCCATTAGCTTCTGGGAGTCTAGTCAAGTAGTTTTATTAGAGGCAAGTTTTTCTGTCAGGGGTTCTGAAACTGTTCCGTTATGATAACTAAGGCACGGCAAGCAGGCATGATTGAGGGGTCGTCTTCATAAGCGAATTTTGAGCTGAACTAAAGTGCTAATGCAATTTCACCCGTATATACACAAGAGGAATGAATTAAGAAAGCTTGAATTACAGACATAGCACATGTAATTCTAGGAATGTCGAACCTCTGAATCTTTAACGTTGCTGAAAGTGAAAAGAAGGTTTTGTAAAATAAGTTGTTTGAATGATACCTTGGAGAGTTGCCGCCTTTTCTTGTCTTCTGCAAGGTCATGTATTTAGTTGAATAATTTTAAACCACAGTGTTCAGAGGTGGTCACCAGTTGTTGCTCCTCATTTCCTAGGTTTTATTTTGACAACTTAAGAGGTGGGTTTTTTGTTTCTGCTTTTTCTTCTCCCTCAAAATGCTAAGCATTCATTACTATAACTGGAATCACTGAAAGCTCAATTTGATTATAGAAGGTTCCACATAAAACTGTATTCTCTGAAAAAAAGACGTCTTATGTCGATATATTGGCTACCCCAAAATATTTTACTACCTTGAGATTTAATCTCTGTGACTCTCCATTCCTCATCCATATCCAGACTCGGTTTCTGGTTTTACTTTTGTGGGAAATTATTTATAGGTGAACTATGCCTGTTCTGTGGTGATCGTCACCAAAGGATGAATGCTAACTCCACAATGGATCAGTGTCATCCTAGGTTTTTTTCTTATGAGCCCACAGTTTTTGTAAGAGAAACAGCTTGTCCACTCAGAATTGCCTTGCACGTTATTTTAGTTGGTTTTCCATCTGTTGGAAATTGATTTCAAACTGAAATTCAGGGTATTAAGTGATATTATAAAATAGAGACTTTACTGTTTTTTTTAGAAGCAAAAAATCATCTTTGTCATCTCGCTGTTATTTGAACTAGGTAATGGTTATAGGAAGCTGCCTTTGTAAGCGGACATTTATAAAGGGAGGGGGGTTTCACAGACATTTTATGGTACATAAAAGAAGCCTAAAAAGTCCCATTTCAAGTTCTGGAGAAGAGTTTACAGTTGTGTCCCACTCCTTTGTTTTGCCCTGGTTACCTAAACTGGTTCCTCTTCAGTTTGCTGAAGTATTGTCCTCTAGGCTTTTCCTCCAAGTTTCCATTTTCTGCTCAGCTTTTTTTCCCTTTTCCCACATGTCCAAATCTACTATTGCTGCAATTAGCATTCTGATATTTTTCTGTCTCGTGGTCTGTTTTCTTTTTTTTTTTTTTTTGTTAGATGAGGTTTGCACATTCCTCTCTGTTGACCTGTATCCCAGAACTGAGAGGTAAAAAGATGGGACACGGAGCACCTGGATTCAAGGATTAGTGTGTCCTTTTGAATGCCTTTAGACCAATGTATACCCTTGCTTGTACCGTGTGTGCAGTAATGAACAGTGATACTGAGAGGCTGAGGCTAGTGGCATCTTTTACATTTTGCTAGATTCGTAATGATAATGTGAGCTGCTTTATCTAAAGCAATTGGATATACTTTTTTTGTCTGCTGCAAAGGCTTACCTGTAGCTGACCGTATCAAAGTTCGCAGGACTTTGCCTTTAAATTAAAAACATATGCAAAGTTTTCATTCAGAAACTTATAAAAAAAAAAAAAAATCTTTTGTAAAAACTCTCAGGTTTCTGTTGTGCCGGGTTGATAATGATGATCCACTGTTCAGGATTTTTATAGTATAATTGGAGACTGTTAGGGAAGAGCTCCCACTCCAGTATAATTTACACTTAAATTTTATTAGCTAGAGAGTTACCTACGTTGTTATCTTCTGATCTCTTATAAAATATAAAACTGCTTTTATCATGTGTCTTGGTAAGCTGTTTGTGTATGTCTTCTAAGACAGCTGAGGATTTTTTTTTTTACCTTTAAAATTTGTAAAACTTAGGAAAACCTAAGTACAGTTTTACGGTTGACTTCAATTGATTAAAGGTCATGCTGAAGCTGAAAGGCTGTGTGAATGGAAAGAGACAAAGTTAAAACTCCTGCTTTTGATGTCAGTTGTCTTGTGAAACCTCTGTGTAGGTCTGAGTTTAGTCTCCGTCTGAGTTTAATGTGTCTGTACAATTTTGAATGTCCTTAAGTTGATTATTCTCAAAAATACACGAACTTCGTGTGGAATTATTTTTCAGTGCAATTAGATTAAGAGGTATATAACCTTACATTAGTATGACTAGTTGCTAGTGTGACAAGTTTTGCTAGAAATAGATTTCTGAAACAGAATCAATTTTTGAATGCTGCTTCATATTGTGTGTGTGTGTTTTCTGGTTTTATTTCTTGCATTAGTATCTGAAGTCCATATATCTCCTGAGGTTCTTCTGGAGCGCTCTGTGCCTTCTTCCTGCCTGGTTCCTTCTGACTCATTCAGTTTATCGAGTGATAATGTGGCAACAGCTATTCAAACAGCCAACAACGTTATAAAGCCAGCTGGTCTCGAAGAACAGGTAAAACCACAATTTTTGTGTTTCGGTTTGGGAACTTGATGTATTAAGTATCTTAGCACTGTATCTGTTCTGTGCAAATTTAGATTGAATTGTCTTGTAAGAGCAAAATGTCCTTGGATTTCTGTGATACAGACTTTGAAGGAAAATCATTTTTAAATTATGTTTAAATCCTATAACTGGGAGACACCATACTACTTCGGTCTGGACTGCAAAAGGTAATTGTATTAAAGAGTTATTAAAAGTTAAAAGCACGCTGATAGCGCTAGGCATGAAAGTAGGAAGCGACAGCAGGAATATTCTCTAAAAAAATTGTTACTGTTAAAGCTATAAAGACTACAGCTATAATTAGGTTTTTCTCAAGTGGTTTTAGGATTAGAGAATTAAACTTTAATCTTTACTTAATTAGAATTAATTTTGGTTTTATTTTTTATTTTATTATATTTTATTCTATTTTTTCCTCCCATTACTTTTAAAGTTGATTTTTTTTTTTTAATATTTTTTTTTGGTGATCTGGCAGAGTCCCAGTTGTGCAGTCATGTTCTCTCCTTGTGACTGCAATACTGCTGAGAACTGAGCTTCTTTTTGGAGGGTGAAAGTGTTCAGTTTTTAACTAAACGATTAGGTGAGCAAGGAAGGGAAAATAATTTCTTCCTGGAGTTCAGAAGAGGAATGCTAGATTGCTGTGGAGGAGAATTCAATAGATTTACCCTCCCAAGTGAATTTTTATTGAGATTGATGGCAATGATGCCTATTTGAACAAGTTTATTGATTGTAAAGTTCCTTGCTTCATTATGCGTAATGGTATATACTTGAATTAGAAAGTGCTTGTCTCTCTGAAGCAGTCAATATTTTGGAGTGGTTTGTGACCCTCCTGTTTTCAGCACTTACTTGGTTAATTAGTCTTCAGGTAGTGTCACCAACTCCTAGGGCTCCTCATGGTGAAGGTTGAATTTCGTGCTTAAGTCAAATTTCCATAATCTGACCTTTTAAAAGCATTTCTCTAGAGCTATTTAAACAAATTGTACAAAATACTTGTTTTGACTAAACTGACTCTTACTGGTTTTTCTTTTAGCAACATCTGTATGTTCACACTTGCAGAAAGACTGTGGCTAATACAGCTCCAGTAGTTCAGTCTTAGTAATGAATTAGTAACTGGTTTGTATTTGTTCCCAGGCTAATGTTCTGGGGAAAGCCTATAAAAAGTGAAGAAGAAATGTGCCCAGATGCAAATGATACAAAAGAAAATTCTTAGAAATCCAAAAGTTGTGTGTTTTGTTTTTTTTTTTCTTGAGAGGGGAGAGTGTTTTCTTTTTTGACTGATGCCAGCCAGGGTCATTTTCTGTGTTGAAAACTCTTCATCTGCCTCTTTGACAATGTTTTGATACATAAATTTTTATTCCTGGCAGGATGATCAAAATATACTTTTCTTCAGCCACAACACATCCTACCCTTTTTGATTTTGGCTAACAGTGAAATGTGAATAGCCTCTATCCTTCCTTGTTTGACCCAGGCCAGCAGTTTTAGCTTGTGTATTCTCTGGAAAGAAAACTTTGGATATTCCAAAATACTAAGGCTTAGGTGTATTTTTTAAAACTACAAAGTCATTTGGTTAGGTAATCTTACTAAAAGTAAGAAATACACTATATTACTTCTGAGTAACTATGTGGGCAAATTCTAGTTGTAGGCCGTGTTTCAGTTTTTCTCATCTTGTTCTGGTCAGCTACTGACAGACACATGGTTCCATAAATTCTCTGTTTAATGCAGGAAATACAAACTAAAGAGTACAATATTAGCAAGTGTGACTAAATGCTTGCTTGTTGTTGAGAGGAGGTCCTTTAACATTATTTTGAAATGGAGATGAGACTTTGTACTTTTGGATGAAACTAAAGGAAAATGGTGGGCATAAAACCATCATAAAATATTCTTACACTTGTTCAAAGAGGATATTAGGAGAACTGTATTGTTGTATAACTCTATCTCCAGAACCTCTTGAGGATTCATGTTAAATAAACCTCAACGTTTCAGCTTCCAACATCACAATTTTTGGCAGTGCCAGACTCTAATCTTGAGAATTAGCACATCGAGCTTCTCTTTGCTTCTTTCAGAAGGGGAATTCAAAGCACAAATTGCAGTTTTCTCTGTAGCTGTTTTGCCTACTGGACCTTTTGTATCCATGTACAGTCAAGATCTCAGCTATTTTTGTTTCCTTTTTTCATTGAATCCTTTGAGAGATACTTATTTATTGAAAAATAATGTATTATTTAAGTGTCTGTTTGGAATAAAAGGTATTAAGGGAATGGATTAAATCAGGTCAGTCAAACCTCTTTTAATAAACACATTGAGATGTTTCTTTCACCACCCCTCCCCAAATCTCAAGTGCTCTTGGCTCTCAAATTGTTGTTGAAAAAGTGGCAGCTGAAATTAATTTACCAGCTTCTTCCTTTGAAGTTCATTTGCTGTGATATAAACAAATTTTTGACTTTTTTTTTTAGAAGGGAAAAAAAGAAAAGAGCTTTGGCTTTTGTTAATTAGACCACAAAATATTTTAAACCTCACTTAATTTATTTTTGTGCTTTTCTGAAAATATGGGCTTATTATCAGTGTTTCATCTCTTTCGGGTTGTGGATTCTAGAAGCCTCCATCTCAGTTTTTGTACTTCTACAGTTCACTGAAATAACATTAACTAAATGTTGTAGACATGTCCCAATTACTCTTATTCTGTTGGTCTAGCCTCAAGATGAGATATTTATTTTAACGCAAAAGATTTGTATTCCCTTTCCATGGCTACTGTTTGCAGTCTGCATTGGGTGAAAACATTGAGTGCCCAATCCAAGGAGAGTTTATTTCCCTGTAAGCCTGATGCTTTGAGACAGATGATTCAGTTTTACATCTGTCTCTTCTCACCTCTTTTGAGTATTTTGACTTCATTGGAAATGGAAATATCTGTTCCATCCTCCTTCTTAAAGCCATCTCCTTAAGTATTCTTGAAAAGCAGCTGAGATCAAAAGGATTGATGTAAATCCATCTAGAATTACTAGCTACTGTTTCATTGTTGAGCTTTATTTTCAGCCAGCACATCCTACGTATGAGAGTTTGCGTGGCCAGTTTCAGAGAAGTGTGGTTTCAAAAATGTAACCTTGGTTTTTGCAGTTCTTAAATTCTGTCTTGTCATCTGGAAATGAAATTCTACTTGACTAGAATGTTAAATTTCCTTTACCGTTTTTTCTTTTGTGTGATTTAGATTCAAGCAGATATTCCAGTTGCCTCTTTGAATGTAGTCGAAGACAAGACTTTGGTTACATCACCCATTGCTTTGGTTGATGCTGAGACACAGAGAACAAATGAACCAAAGAGCTACCTTCAACAAGCTGTTGCAAACCTAGAAATCAAGCTTTGCACTGCTGAAGAAGAAAAACTAAAAATTAAAAAGGTATGAATAGGGTTTTTTTAATGGAAGTGTTTGGTGTTTACATAGGATTTCAATATAGTGGGAACTGGTAGTGATTTGCAGGGCATTTTTTGTAGCCTAATTCCAGATAAATAGACCAAGTTTAGCCAAAATACTTTCTTGTTTTTTGTTTTTTGTTCAACATGTCTGGTGTCTATTTTAGGCAGATTTTTTCTAAAGTTTCAGGGAAAAAAAATATTTTTTTCCTGGAGTGGAAAACAAACAAACAAAGAAAAGACAAGTTTTGTTAGCATGGAGCCATGTGTTTAGATGGTGTAGTGATTGCCCCATGTTTTGGGAGTGAGTGCGTGGTCACACAAGTCGAAAGTGTCTTTGGCTATCTGTATGAACATAATATACATCACTTTTGGGGTTTTCTTTTCGGTTTGTTGTTTTTTATTTTTTTCTTCCTGGCAGCTCTGGTAACTAAATACTTCATATTCCTTCTGACCTGAATATGAAACAGGGCTCTGCCTGTAGTTATGTGTCTGAGTTAGCAAAAGGTCACTGAGGCATGGGAGAATAAGTTAAATTTCTGCTATTCTTAATACTGTTCCTTGATAGCTATCAAGGTGTGCTCGGGAAAGAGGAAATGGCTTGTTGGAAATGAAAACGAGGATGGGTATCTAGAGCCAAAGATTAAGAGATCAGTTTCTATCTCTACAATTGAATCAAAACCTTTGAATCTCGAGAACTGTTTTTATTATTTCATCCAAAAGCAGGACTGAACTAAGCAGACCTGCTCTTTCTGTCCTCCTTCTGACCCTCTCAGTTGTGCCTTTGTTTGAATAGCTGCACAGTGATCTGGCAGGTCATTTGTTTCTATACTGGCTTCCTGCATGGCTGCAGAAATAGTTGTTCTTGAGCAACTGAAAGGGTGCCAACAGCTTATGTATAGTAGAAATTAGTTTGGTAGGAGCAACAGCTGCATTAAAAAAAAAAAATTATAAGTATTTGCTGCACAAAGAGCTAAAGATTTTTAAGTTTATTCTCATTAGTGTCATTCTCCTTCCTCTTTATTGGTTCGTATTGGGCAGGCTTCTAGACTGTCTCTCTGCAAGATCACACAATATTTTAAAATTTTATTAATTTTGGAGATGTTGTGCTGTATTAATGAGATTTCTGCCTTTTTAGTGAAGCCTTTTGCTATAAGTACATTTAATAAGTTGCTTTTCAAATGCAGAAAGGCAAAACAAGTTGTTAAAAATATGGAAATAATTAAAATAGAATAGTTCCAGTTGGAAGGGGCCTACAAGAATCACCTGGTCCAAGTGCCTGAGCACTTTTAGGGCTCACCAAAAGTTGAGGTTAAGGGCGTTGTCCAAATGCCTCTTGAACATTGATAGGCTTGGGGCATCAACCACCTCCCTAGGAAGCCTGGTCCTGTGTTTGGAGACACTAAAGAGATGCTTCCTAATGTCCAGTCTGAACCTCCCCTGGTGCAATTTTGAATGATTCCCATGTGTCCTGGCACTGGATCCCAGGGAGAGGATCTCAGCACCCCCATGTCCACTTCCCCTCCCCAGGAAGCTGTAGAGAGCGATGAGGTTGCCCCTCAGCCTCCTCCAACCTAGAGAAGGCCGGGCACCTTAGCTGCTTCTCATAGGACACACCTTTCAGGACATGCCTTTGATTTTAAATACCTTGTACTTCTTGAAAATGTTGTCTCAATTTACAGACTGCAATCAGAGTTTTCTTCGACAGCCCTTTTATCTCTCTGTATATTATGGTAGCAGATGTCGTGATCTTAAGAAATAAAATCAGTTGGAATGATTAACTGAATCCGTATTTTCACAATTTGCAAACGTTTGTAACCTCGTGTATTTTGTTTTGTAAACTTCATAGGAATTAGAATATTTACTGGAAAAACATAGTATTCTAGAAATGGATTTCTTGAAGGAAAAAAAGGAAAAAGTAATTTCACATCAAGATCATTACAAGACACTCCAGGTATTTTCTTTCTTGTAGTATCTTATTTTTTTTCAGGAGGGTTTTGTGTAGAATATATTTATGTCCAACAAATACTTTAAGTATCTACAGGTCTGCTCCTTTGAATTGAAAGAATTTCTAAGGTCTTTAGCATGACTTTTGACATTAGCAGCAATATAGATTTAATAAGCCACTTGTGTAATTATATTATTTTAGCTCAGATCACTCATCCTTATTATGATCTATTCCATAGTACAGATGCAAAACCACTTTGCACAGTAGGTGTGTGTTTAACAGTATGACTTAGCATGTTCTAATATGGCTATAGCCTATTATTTGTAAAGTATTAGCTGCTTTGAATATGAAATAGTTTGTGTTGCATACTAAAAAAAAAAAAATCTGTAAACTGTAATTAGATGCTAGACAATGGAATTAAAATCGCTTCCGTTGCAAAAATCAATATTGTTCATTAAATACATGTGTGAAGTTTCACATACAAGACAAATTTTTCATTGAAGTTTTCAGTCTTCTTCCAGTGTTATTAGCGGAACAAACTAAATATTACAGACTTACAACATTTCACAATTTTCTTGTTGGTAATTCATCTTAATTTTTTTTTTTCTGCTGTGGATGGTTTTTAAGTAGCTACTACATTGTTTCCCATTTGTACTTAAGGGTTGCTGTAATAATTAGTATTGAATTCCTGGCTGCGGTACTTCCTAGAACTTATGGTAATATCTAATTTTAATTTTTTCTTACGTGTGTAACTTCCTACTCATTGAAAGAAATGTTTGCTTAGCTATGACATAAAAATAAGTTTTGCTTACAAATGTTCTGATTTTATGGAGTATGGTACTGGCTGAAGTTAATGTTCATCATAAACTCTTGACAATAGAATTAGTGGATTTTTTTTTAATACTTTCACGATACTCTTCAAGCAGAAGTATTTAAGTAGTGGAAGTGTTACTGAGGTTCACAAGTACCAGTCTGTCTGTGTGTCATACCTCTTTGAGTCAGGTACTCAAGAGTGGCGATGAAAGGGTCATAACCTTTAACTTACTTTGTACAAAAACTCTTGTATTTCCTCTTGTCCTCTGGATATAGCCAGAATCAAATCAGAGAAGAAAAGTGAGTCATGCTTCTAAGATCTGACAGTTAAAATTACTTTCATGAAACTTGAATATTGGATGCCTTCTGTTAGTACAGCTTTTAATGCCAATTCCTTTTGTCTTTCTCTTTTGGCTCCTACAACATCAGGGTCAACACCTGTGGCCACACACTGAGTAAATCTGGCAGCTACACAGTACAGATGTCTGTCTCGCTAGCATTTCTTTTTCCAGTAGAAACAGCTGGTTATTAGTGCTGTTGACTTGAAAAAGCTTAAAAGCAGACTATAATGGTGACTCTGACATAGCTTTGGGAACTCCTCAGGATAAGACTTCCAACTGAACTGGTGCTGGCATCCTAAGCTGTAGGTGTGCGTAGACTTAATTCCTCGTAAATGAAATTTCTATGTTAATATTTGAGTATAATATGTAAAACAAATGCCTCATGAGATGGTTCTAACAGCTTTTTACATGAGCATGCATTATTTCATGCACCTTTATAGTTCCTAATTAACTGAATTCTGGCATGTGTGACATAGGGAAGCTGGTTTGGAGTCAGTCTGATCTTTAACAAGGTGATATTTAGATTAAACTTTTTTTTTTTGGTAGAGTCATCGTGCTTAGTTCTGAGACAAGATTTCATTAGTCTTTGTCAATTAAGCCAGCAATTTATTTTCTTTTCATCTTTTCCTATTTATGTCTACCTCAGTCAGGGTGACGGTTATGTTACCACAGTTTTGTTGTCACAAAATTCTTTCAGTAAAATACGCTTTCAGGTTTTTTTTAAATATATATAAAAAATATTTTGAAAGGCAAGGTAGGAACATAAAGCCTGTTATAGATGTTTTCTCTGAGTTGGGTTAACATGCTGAAGTGACGTGTTCTAGATTACTCGCAAACTTTCTTCATTGTAGTAGTGAAAGAAGCTTTATACTTAATTTGATAGGACTGAAAATGGAAGAATTGAAGGGGAGCAATAATCACTGTTCGTACTCAGGGTGTGGGGGCAGAATTCCAAGTCTTTGTTATAGTGTTAGCATTTAACCAATGCATGACGATGGAGTGTTACCAGATTTATGCTTGTGCAAAAGAGAAAAGTAAAAAGTTCTGTGTTTCATCTAAATAAAATTAACTTTAAAAAAATCAAGATTGAACAGAGCACATAGTATTTTTACATTCTTAATGTTGTTTCCATATGCTGCTACAAGAACCAGGGACAGTAAAGGGGCAGCAGTAGGTTCATAAATAGAATAAACAAATTGCTGTTAACTACTATTATAGACTTGTTTGCATGTTTGATGCAAAGGTCTCTTTGAGATCTTGAATTCATACAAGCTGGTAAAATCAGAGTTAGGACTCCCACATTTCCGCTTCGGTGTTTGTAGTATTTAAGAGGCAGAATAATATAGAGTAATTCTAACTTCTTTACATACAAAATGTAGCTGGGTTAAAATTGCTGTGAAAAGTATAATTTTAGTTTTCTTGACTTGTATGTAGTGTTGCAACTGGAAAGTTGCATAAATGCAATGTTAGCCTCATTCCTTGTTTATTTAGACAGGAAGGAAATGGGTGCAAAGGTATGTCTGATTTTTTTTCTTCTTTGTCAGTATGTCAGTCTTATTTTTTTCCCATTTTTTGATCACACAGTCGTATATATTCATCTCAACTTGTAACACCTGAGCTCCTCTCTAAATGTGAGGTGTTGCGTGTTTTCAAGACATTTAGTGCCAGTAGGTAATACATGTTTTTGACTATAATGTAGAATTGGTGCTCATTTTAATCCTATAAATCTAAAATTTTGTTTCAGCCTCATTGCAATATCTTGCAGAAATGAATAAATGCTGCATTTTAAAACTACCAAACCCCAATTTGTAATATAATGAAAACCCATGAATAGCAAAATGATGACTCCTATTTAGTAGGTGATGTTCTCTAATTTGCAAATTAGAGAGGGAAGATTTAATTGGAGAAGGGAAGATAGTGCCTGGGTTCTAGCACTCTTAATTGTTTAGACAGATGGTTTAGCTGATAAGACTTCTGATGTTTGGTCTATCTACAGACAACTGGTTTTGATGATTCACTAAGAACTGGATCATACTTTTCCTTCCCTATTTCTTTGATTTACCACACAGTCACATTTGAAGCAGTACTGCATCACTGCTGGAAAATTCTAGTTGCGGTTATACACATTTTTTCCCATCATCAACCCTTTCTGGAAGCTAAGCAGGCTGTTTTTTTGAAGAACAATATAGTTGATGTGGTGTGATCTTTCTTTTTGAAATAGACTCTTCTTTTTTTTTCTTTTGGCAACTGACATCTCTTCTTCTTACTTAACAAATGTATAGTTGTTTTGAAAGCACCAAAAATGTTTTCTTTTAGAATCCTTTGTTTTTGTTCCACCTTTTTTTTTTTTTTTTTTAGGGAAAGTCTTTTAAGTTTTTATTGAAAAAGTGACTTTAATATGCTTATTTTATTTAACGATATTCCTGTTGTTGCAAAAGTCGTGATTAAAAATGAATTAACAGTACTATGATTTCATTTTGAATGATATTTTTGTGTGTGGAAAAGCAGGTCAGATAGACTCCCTGTTCAAATGATGTTTTAGAAAGGTAAAAGAGGAAGCTTATATTGAAGAAAACATTGCCAGATTAGTATGTCATGATCCAAAGAAACTTCAGTAGATCATGCAGTAACACCTAGCTTGGATTAAATGACATGGTAACCTAAGTACTAGGTATTAGATTTATTTCTGTAACTGTTGATGTTTGGGGAGTTTTTCCTTTGAGTATCTGTGCAAATGTCATATTTAAATTATAAAGCTTCAGGTTATGAGGAAAAGACTTTGTGTAGTTAAGATAGGAGAAGATAAAGCTGAGATTTTGAGCTAGTTTCTTATCTCCTAATTTTAAGGGATGAGTTTATTTTTCTTCTGATTAATATTGTCTGTTAATTTGGGGTTTTTTAGATATGTTGGACTCATATATTGCCCACAATGTGTATTTGGTCATGTCTGTCTCCTTTGGAGGCGATGCTTTAAAACTTTAAAATACTTTGTAAGGTATATAAGAATTAAAACTGTGTGTTAATATACAATTTTGCCTTTAAGTAGAATTTTACAAACAATGGTTTTGATGTACTTAGTACTGAACATAATATGAATCTCAAAAATGGCACCTAATGCATGTAAAATTTGTTTGTATTCATAAAGTGTTGAAAAGGGGATGTTGAATAATGTAGCTTAATGTGATGATGCCTGATTTTATGTGTATGGATCCTTTTGATTTTTCTTTTCCTTTTAGTATTTAAAAGGATGTGTCTGAACTGTTGCCCCACCTTCATGTAGTTTTTTTGCTTTCAGAATTGAATTAAGCCTCATAATATTTCATAACATATCTTAAGAAATTTGATTTTGGGATTCAAACAATGTCATAGTAATCTCAATATTAATGAAATAAATGGCTGTATAAGTAAATACTAGCTCTAGGAGTTACACGCTAAGCTTCCTATAATGAAAAAAATCTCTTGGAAGGAGAGTTGGCATTGCCTTTTTGCGATAACAAGAAAGAAGATAACTAATTTTGTCCTGATGATGGCAAAATTCAGTTTTGCAGTGATGACAGAAGGTGTTCCAAAGTCAGGATGTTGGTTGCTGAGAAGGGTAAAGCAGCTTTGGACAGCTGTGCTTTTGAGGGATGAAAGTTCAGTGATGTTCCAAGAAAGGGAGGAGGACAGCAGTTAAAAATGAATAGAAGATGCTAATAGGGATTGAGGAGTGGGAAGTTAATTGTAGATATCACCCCTGCTCACTACTCCCCAACTGATCTCGTCCAAGGAAGGGCTAGGTACTTCTTCCAAAGGACCTTGTCCTGTAAGGGTGATGCCATGTGGTGACATGTACACAGGATGGCTGGTGTGCTTAGGGCACAGATGACTCTTAGTTACAGGTAACTCTTCTGGTTTGACCCTTTCCTAAAGCATTTCTTCCTTCTCAGTTCCTTGCATCATTGGATTTTTGCCCCCTCTTCCTCCTCTGTTTTTATTGCTTCTTCTATTTCCCCACTTGTTGCTGACCTTGCTGACCTGATGCATAAACTCAGCCCTTCTGTGCTTTCCATCTGCCTTCACCTCTTCCTTTCTTATCCAGTGTTGACAACTGGGGAGTATAATTTTGTCTCTAGTATAGATGCTTCCCAGCACTTGAGAGAAAAACAAACTTGCGGTCTCTAACTTCCCCGGCCTCTGTTTTGTTGCTGATACAGGAACGCTGCCTGTTTCTAGTCAGTGCTAGACCTACAGTATGTGGTCCATCAGCTGTCTGTATTGTGAGGAGTCTTGGTGGCTGAAACCTGAGGACACGAGGGAAATCTGAAATGCACATCTTCCTTGAATAGTAAACCCGTTCATGTTGATGATAGGAAGGGATAGAAAGGTGTCAAAGTTTGTGTATTTGGAATGAACACGTGATCCGGAGAGAAAGCTTCCTGTTCTGGAAGACCCCTGTATTATGCTTTTAATGTACATAAGCAATCTTGGCCTTGTATGAACATTCATTTCCTAAAGTAATTGCGAGAAGCAGTCTTGAAGTTGGATGTCTAGCTAAACAATCTCTTGGAAGCACTTACAGTTGAAGTGACAGGGTGTAATGGTCATGTTTCCTAATGCTAGTTGGCCATATGATGAATATTTTGTATCCTGTATTGGAAGATAGAACTTTCTCTGGAGGAACTATTCCCTGTTTGTGAATCCTCTAGTAAATATAGTTTACCCCCATGCAAACAGATATGTCTTTATCCTGTTTTGATAAAGAGACCAATTCTTCTATTTGTGTGGGTAGCTCTTGGGGAAGAAAATAGTGATGGAAGATAACATCCAAGAATTTGTCTGTGGCCATTATACTGAACCTAAACTAAAGTACAGCGTAAGTAATCATGCTCGCTCTTCAAACTTCAGTTAACCTTTGACATTAATTTTGATCATTTTGACTACAAAGATTTTCTCTGTTCTAAACAAACTGATGAAGCAGGGGCTGACAGATTTACTTCTGCTTGCAAGCTAAGTATACCTTGATGTGTTTTACTACAACAAATATGTGAACTTGGTGATTGAAGAGAAGAAATTATGCTTTTCCGAGAGATTTTCTCCCCAACATGTCTATATAAACTTAAGAGAAAAGTTACTGTTTTCCTTTACTGAAAAGTGATAGTGTAGAAGAATGCTTATAGGGAAAAAAAAAACCCATAGCTGTAGCCTGTTTTGTGCTACAGTTTCAATTAGATTTTAAAAAATTTCACCTTAACTTCAGATCAGGGAAGGAGGGTTGAAAATATGGACTCAGCTATAGGTTGTGAAACATTTTCTCGAGCTGGCTATGGAGATTTAGGGGTGACTGACATGTCTGGATTGTCTAAACAGCAAAAATGCCATACAGTTTTGCTGTCTTTCCTATTTCTGTTTCTGAACTATTGAAGTAGGTTAAATATAACTGCTTCTATGCTTGCACACTAGCTATGTGCTAATGACCAGTTCAGTTTTGCCACACATGGACACTAGAAATAACATAGGGAATTTTAATACAATCTACCTGGGACTTTAAATGGGAATTAATTAGCAAATTCACACAAGAACCCTCATAAATGTCTCAAATCTTTAAATGTCTTATTTCTTAATGGAAACTGCAGACTTACAGTTGATTCAGAGTCTTTGGCCTGGAGTAAATGATATCTGGTGTCTTGCTGTGACTGACTGCTGCTTTTGATTGCAATGTTAGCTGTAAAGCAGACATGTCAGCTCAGTGCTACTTCGTTTAATTCATAAATATCAGTCAAAAGGTGAGTCACATAAAGCATCTGATGGTATTTGACAGTTGTCCCAATGGTATATTTTTCCTATGATGCTTTATAGTGAGCTTTTTGTTTCCCTTATATATCAGTTCTTAGTTTGAAAAATACTGCTCTAAAATTAATTGTGACAAAGTAGAAAAAAAAAAAAAATCTGAAACATATTCACTCACAGAATCATGGCAGTTGGAAGGGACCTCTTGAGTTATGGTTGCCACAACATCCTTGCCTCAAAATTGGAGAGATACAGATTTGATGTATGGACTATCAGATTCATAAGGAATTGGCTGGATGACCGTATCCAAAGAGTTACAGTTCAATGCGCAGATGGAAACCAGTAACAAGTGATTACCCCTCAAGGGTCCACACTAGGACCAATACCATTTATTATCTTCATTAATTGCAGAGTGGAATTGAGTACACCCTCAGCAAGTTTGAGGTTGACACCAGACTGAGTCATGTAGTCGGTACACTGGTTGGACTAGTTGTCCACCATTGTCCACAGATTATTTTCTGTAAAACTGCTTTCCTGTCATTTGATCTTCAGTGTGTACTGGTGCATGGAGTTATTCCTGCTCAGGTGCAGCACTTAGCATTTCAATTTGTTAAACTGTAAGGACCCACTGAATGGCAGGGTGATCGGGTGTATCACCAGTTCCTCTCAGCAAACTTGCTGAAGGTGCATTCTGCCCCAAAATCCAGGTCATTAAAGAAGAGGTTAGTATTGGCCCCAGTATCGACCCATGGGGTACACCACTTGTCACTAGGTGGATTTTTGCCACTGTTTGTAACCTCTGGATGAAGGCATTCAGCCAATTTGAAGTTCACCTCACTGTCCACTTATCTAACCCATACTTTGGGAGCTTGTCTATAATGTTATGGAGACAGTGTCAAAAACCTTGCTAAAATAGAGATAAACAACATCCACCACTCCTATCACAGAAGGCTGTTAAGTTGGTTAATCATGATTTTCCCTTTATAAATCCATGGTGACTAAACCTTGTCTTTCATGTGTCTGGAAATGGGTGCTCCATCACCTTCCTGGAGACTGAGGTGAGGCTGATGGGCCTGTAAATTCCCCAGATCTTCTTTCCTGCCCTTCTTGAGGACAGGCATGACATTTGCTTTCTTCCAGTCCTTGGGAACCTTCTCTGATCACCATGATAATTGAGATAATCAAAGATAATTGAGAGGAGCTTCACAATGATATCAGCCAGTTCCCTCAGCGCTTGTGGCTGAATCCTGTTAAGGCACAACGGACTTCAAGTCCACTTTGTTTTAATATTCCCTAACCTGATTGCCCTTCTTGCTCTAGACTTTCCCTTGAGTCTCAGGGGGCTGAGATTCCTGTAGACCAGTCTTACCAGTAAAAAATGGGACAAAGAAGGCATTTTTGTCTCCAGGGCCTCTGCCTGAATCAGCACCAGGTTCACGCTGTTAACACTCTTGTGAAGTTCTTTCTTGTGGCCTTTCATGTGCTTAGCCAGATTCAGAACCAAGTGGGCTTTGATTTTCTTAACAACATCCCTAAATGCTTGGAAAAACAGCTCTGTGTTCCTTCTGGGTCACCTGCTCCTGATTCCAACTCCTGTACACTTCGTTTTTATGCCAGAGTGTAGTGAGGAGCTTCTTGCTCATCCATGCAGGTGTCCTGCTGCTTTTGCTTGATTTCTTGCTTGTCACAATGGACCATTCCTGAGCATGGAGCTCATAATCCTTGAATAGCAACCGGCTGTCTTGGAGCCCTTTTTCTAGGGTTATATCCCATGGGATTCTTCCAAGCAGACCCTGAAAGAGACCAAAGTCTTCTCTCCTGAAGTCCAGCGTGGTGGTCCTGCTTTTTGCCCTGCTCCTTCCCTTCCCCTGAAGGTCACTGCAGCCAAGGCAGGCTGCCACTGGTCTTCAAAAAGTCCTTCCATCTTTTTAAGTATCGGGCCTGAAACTGTTCCTCAGACATTGCTCCTCAGTGTTAGGAATTTGTTATCAATGTGCACCAGGAATCTCCTGCATTGCTGTGTCGCCACTCCAGTGAATACTGGGCTGGATAACGTCCCTCATGAGGACCCAGGGCCTGTGAATGTGAGGTGGCTTCTTGTTGTCTGAAGAAGGCCTCATCCACATCATCTTCCTGTAGACCATCTGGTCTAGACTAGGCAGATGCTGGTCTGCCTGCTGATCTTGACCGGAAAGTTCTTTACTGATTGCCTACCCCAAAACAGAGCTCCACGTGTTCCAGCTGCTCTCACATAAAAGACTCTGTCGTCGTCTTCCTGGGCTTTCCTTCCAGAAGAGTGCATTTATGATTCTGGAAAAGGTGTTCTGCAGGAGATTGGAAACAGGTCTTGGAGGTAGGTGCTTTTTGTGGCTTGAGTACTAGAAAATGTATGTTTTCTTACAAAACTAATATATGACTTACATCCTGTTAAATACCATCTTCTAAGAAAATATTTAGGTTGGGTTTAGGTGCAGACATAGAGGAGACAGAATGCTAATAACGAAAAATAGGTGTGAAAAAAAAAGTTATCTACTGTACCAGCAGCTAAATTTATAAATGAGATTCCAGGAAATTTCACAGGTCACAGCAGGGTTTAAAATTATGGAACACTGAAAATGGGGGGGGATGTGGTGTTTCAGAAAAGGCACTTTCACAGATAGCAATGCATCTTTTTGCTGAACTGTTAAAGGTATTTATGGATATGGCAACAATCCCTTGCCCACCTCTTTTTCAAGTTTGTGCCAGATACCTCACGTTTATTTCTTCACCTTTTAAATTTTTTTTTTAATGTTACGCTATGTACTCTTCTTTCAGACACTCATTTTTATTCAAAGTCTCTATTTAATTAATAATTTCAGAACTGTTTATCTTTTGGCCTGTTTTTTTTTTTTTTTTTTTCTCCCCCCCCAGTCTTGATGTCGTCTTTCCTCTAAATTATTTTTCCACAGTATGAGGAAAAAAAACCCCCTTTTTTTATTTCTGTTAGGAAAAGATTCTGCTCCCTTGACTTTATGTTTTCCTCTTAAATTCTGTTTTCATGAATTATGTTATCGTGTTGTTTCAGAATGATTAATTAGAAGAGTGGGTATAAGACTAAGCATGCTAATTTTGTTTTAAAAATATGCTCTGTTCAAATATACCTCTATTACACTATTGTCCTGTTACTTTGAATGCCTAACTTGCCTGGTTCTGTAGTATTCAGTCTTATGGTGTGCCTAGTATTTATTCTTTTACAGTTATGTGCCTCCCTTGGCTCTCTGTTTTTAAAGATATGCAAGAAATTGTACTTAAGACAACTTTCGGTTTTGTAGCATGCCAGTATATGGAAGTAAAAATTTTTTTTTGGAACCAAGATTCCTGTCCTGACTGCTTTCTAACTGGCCTGACCTGTTTTGTGCCAGTGTATCCTAGGTTTATTTAAATGCATTTGACTAATTTACGTTCAGTGTGTCACAAGTCCTCTACGGCTACTGCACATCTCCACTTGTCCATCCACAGGGAGTGTGTTCAGGATTATTCATCTTTTTTCTTTTTCCTATTTAATATGGATATTCTAATTGATATGGTTGTGAAATGTCCAGATATATTTAACACTGATAAATTGGAGTTCTTTACCACCAAGCTTGTCTCATGAAGATTTTCACCAGAATTCTATTTTTTCAGAAATAGGGTCTTGTTGGATTGTTGGGGAGTAATGGAAATGCACAAAACGTTCTCAAAATTCATAAAACCATGTAGAGTATAACTTGGATAATGGTACTGTTAAGGCAACACTTCTAGGTCAGTTATCTGTAACTTGGCATGCACTTTCTTAAAAAAATGTGGGGAACAGTGCCAAAGCAACTCTATGTCTCTGGATCCACTTGAGTCCTGTTTGTGCTCGGTGTGAGGCATCTGAGACAGTGTGATTATTGTGAGTACTAGACCATTGCTCGCTTTTGAAATACTAAATTTTAGCCAGCATTAGTCAAAATCAGTCAGTACTTTTATAAACGTTTTTGTATTTCATGTTTATATACTTGGGAGAAATAAGTTGTATAGCATCTCATAGCAAATATTAGGATGATATTTTGGGAACAATTCTGAAGAATTGTCCCTTCACTGCCCTTTAACTGCTAAATCATCCTGTTTGATTCATAGTTCGTTAATAAACTGCAAATGACTGCAGAATACAGCTTACTACATTGGTGAAAATTTTATTGCTTAATTAACCTATTACTTAAACACCTTTAAATTTACTTCTTCAATCGGCATTAAATTTTATTTATATATAGTACACACTTGGCGTTGGAACAGTTTGATCAGTTGAAATGTATAATTTGTCAAGTGTTAAACAACTTATATAAATGTATTCTAATCTAATTCATACACTGGAGGTTAATAATAGCTAAGAAAAACTCTGACTTTAGACAAAGCTAAATTTACTTGTGCATTCTCTGTTAACTTAGAAACTTCCTTATTAATTATGCTTTTAAGCTTTAGGCTCTTTTTACTTGAGTAAGCTGCCAAAATTTTAATATAGTAGGAAAATGCATAGCATCTTAATTTCAACAAATAACTAGTGTTGTAAACTACTGCAGAGGTGTGTAACAGTTCATTTCTATATAGCTCCTGATACTGGGAAAGCAGTTACAGTGGTAAAGTATTAGTTACTGTGGTGATTACAATAGAATACAAGTATAGCAACATTATATCATCAAGGTTTTAAAAAGACCATCTGGTTATGAGAAACGAAAGGATAAAATAATGTTTGGGAGATGGAGTAGATAAGGAAAGGTAAAAGCCAGTTCTAATTATATATCAACACAACTAGATTGCTGTTCCTTTTTTTTTTTTTTTTTCCCTTCAAATAAAAATATGTGTTTATAAGGTCAAAGCAGTTTTCTAGTGTATATTCTTATTTTTGATTCTGCTTACAGATAGCCATAGTGGCACTAATTGCTTTTAGTTACTTCACTGTTCCTGTTCTTAAAATAAAATTTTGCTGCTGAAACTTGTATAATTTTTTTCATTAAAGGCTTAAAAGGTCCAGAACAGCATGTGACACTTAAAATAATCATGTACTTAAAGTACTGAGAACTCTTCTTTACTTTTCTTGGCTGAAGTTTTATCATTTAAAGAAAACTGACACTAATGAAAAGTAGAACATCTGTTCTTAAACCTGAAGGATGTTGAGATAAACCAGACTTTCCTAGTCCTATGTAATTCCTTAAAAATAAACCTATTGCTTTAAATGTATTGCTAGAGAGACAATATTTTGGGTTTTGGATATGCATTACAAATTTAAGCATCCTCAAGCAAATCATTGTTTAGGATGATCAGTGTTAATTTCCAGAAATAAAACACTTAAAATATGAACCTGCAAGTCTGATGAACGCTTAAAAAATAATCCAAGATACTATGATAAAGGACTGAGAGCAGTTTTCAATTTCTTCACGTATTATAATATTTTTCGATATATTAAGAATAGTATTACCTAGTAATTCTGCACTTAATGTGGTTCTTTTTCATGTAGGGAGCACAATCCAAGTTCCTGTGTTAGGTTTTCAAAGGACTGAGGGTATTGTCTGGGGTTTGAGATAAGTATTTATTGTGTCATTGAAAAGCAAACTTCCATTCATCGCTAGGTAGAGAGTTGGAAATAAGGCTACGTAACTTCAGGGAAGCTAAGAAGGAAAACCATAGTTTGATCTTATATTTTTTATTATTTCTTGCTTATTCTGGACCTCCTCTATATTCAAACTGTGTAACTGGAAAAATAATTTTTATTATTGAAGATCCTTCTTGTTAGTGATAAAGAAGAAAAGGAGGTAGCCATTTCCATCTTTGTGAACTAAACCATAATTTCAGGCAGCGTTTCAGTTTGTTGCCTGCTTTTGGGGCATTGCTTTATGAAATATTTTTTGTTTAAAAAACCAAAACACACCCCAAAAAAAAACCCCAAAACCAGAAACAACTCTTTGTACTATTTAATAACTACTGTTTAAAACTACTAAGAAGGTATTCTTATTATTACAGTTCTACAATAGTGTAATTTTTGCAATTACTTTAAGTAAGAAGACACTTGATGCTTGTTTCCTTTAAGGAATATTTAACCTCATGCTTTTTATTTTTGTGTAGCAGTTGCAATTTTCATTGACATTTTTGATGTCTCGAACAGAAGAAAATCTGTATTAGATTATGATGAAACTAGCTGCTAGGGAGATTTTACTCTCCTTCCTTCCTTCTTGAGTCTTCCAGTGTTTATTGAGTATTATTTTTTAGTATTTATTACCACTTCCATTGGATCTGCTGCATTTGGGAACTTCCCCTTGTAAGTAGAAACAAATATAGTTTTGTTCATTAGAGGAGAACAACTCCTGGGCTTCATATGGAGGGTGATCGTATCTCTGCCACCTGGGAATTTCATTACCTGCACAGAATCTCTTGATGACCAGCCAGAAAGAAGCTGTATTCAGCTGGGGTGATGAGAAGTTGCTTCAGTGAATGGGACTTGGACCCTTTGCTTGTAAAGATTCATTTTATCCATGTGTCATTTTGCCACATTCAGTGTTATTGTTTTAAACTAGATTAAGCAGGTTTTAGATATGTTGTTGTTGTTTACTAAAAACTAATGGTGACAGTGTTAATGGAGGAAAATTATTTAGGGCTTTATGGTATTCAGCCAAAAATGCAGTAGACGTCTCATGTGCAGGGAGAAAGAGAATATTGTTGCTATCCTGTAACAAAAACTACAGTAATCTGAAGATATCTCATATATCTCATAATATTTCCATGAGATAGTTGCCACATGGAGGAGGGTCTAGTTGCACTTGTCCCCCTTCTTACATCAAGGTTGTCTGTCTTTACTTGCACATTCTTTTGAGAACTGGGTATTTATTAAATAAAAATAGCAGCTCTTTGAGACATGTTGCAATTCCTGTGACAGTATTTCATAAACTTTCAACACATTCCTATTCTGTCACCACCAATTAAATTATCTTATGTACCAATCACTGCTATGATGAATGGCAATCAATCTTCCATTGCACAATAGAAACCCAAAAGTATTATTTTTTTTTTTTAAGGAAGAGACAATTTTTAATTCGTTTTTTGATATTTTGTATTTTTAATCTCTGCTGCACTAAGGTTAGGTTTTAGACTGTGGCCTCCAGTCTAAATAAATAAATAAATGCTTAATAAATCTGCATGTATCCAGTTGAGGAAGGCTATATTCCTGCAGGATTTGCTTTCACTTTTTGAAAAGACTTTTAGCCAAGAGCCTTACTGTAAGCAATGTTTGTGCCCCTCTGAAGAGGGGAGCTGCTCAGAACAAGAACGTGTCTTAATCATGATTTTTCTCATCTGGATTAGCCAATTTGTGGGAGGTCTGACGTAGTGTAAAATACCAAGAAGTTTCAAACAAGGTTAAAATACAGCTAAAACTTTCCGTCAAATTCAGTCTTAATGCTACAGCCTTTTAAAATCTATTTACATTTTAATTTGTCTTATACAACAAAGAAAACATGAGCTTGTTTCTGCATCCCTGCCAGCTGGCTTGTCGAAAGGAACTAAGGGACTCTAGTTAAGGGGTGGTGTATGTATGGTCTTAGTTTGTAGAGTTTAGAGGAAGTTATATTTGGGTCCAAATTATAATCCCTTTACATGTCCCTCTCACTTTTTCGGCAACCGGAGGGTTCTTGCTGTTAGTGTTTTGTCCTACTCTTGATATTTTGGGGGGTGAAAAGTGTGATCTCTGTTCTTTCTCTTTTTTTGCTGTGGGGTTTTTGGGTGGCATTTTGGTTTTTGGTTGGTGGGGTTGTTTGTTTTGTTTTGTTTTTTAGTTGCAGCATATTGAATAGATTAAAGAAAGGAGCTGTGAAGAGAGTTACTGTTGTCCAAAGAAAAAATGTCAAAGATGAAAACCGTGGTTTTATCATTGTTAGAGGGAAGGAGAGAGTGAGGTGGGGAAGAGTGTATTCTGGAAAGAATATAATGGCAAAGTGGAAAAAGATCTAGACAGTGAATGAGTGTTAGACACAGTAATGGAAAAGTCAGTCACTGCCTCAAAGGTATGCATGTGCACGTCTCCGATAGGAGTGCAGTTCTCCAACTGGGGCTATGGGAGAAGGGAAGACTCTTAAGAAGACAAAAAATTATCCATGTTAATTCCATTCATGTCACTTTATCTCTGTTCCTTGTTTGGGTAGGAGAGAAGTTGCTAGGCAGGTGTGTAGGGTTTTTTTTTTTTTTATCCCCAGTTTTTTCCTGTTGAAGACTTTCTGTAGTGGGAATGTTCTTTTCATATCCACGTACAGCTTCAACCAAAGTAAGTAAGTTTCAGCTGAAGGGTAGATTTGACTTAAATATTTTTTTTATAATGTTGTCCTCAACTTCATGTTTCATTCTTCAGTTAATAATCTGGTCTTCTGCTCTAAAAATCTTTACTCCTGTTACAAAAGAAATAGTATTATTTCTCAAAGAATCTTTCTCACAGTTGTTTGTTTTTTTTTTTTAATGTTGATATCATCGAAGTAAGTGAACTGGGTAAAATAAATAAAATAGCCACATCACTGTCAAGAATCTTGAGTTTTATTCCTCTTAGAGTACCTTTTGAAAAACACAGGTCTATTTTTGTTGTTTTCACTACGGATTTAAATTTTTGAATATTTAGCTGTATGAATCTATTTGCCTTTTGTGGTCAATTTCTACAGTAGTAACATTTTAAAAAAATGGATTAGATGACATAGCTTAATGATCTGTACTTTTAAAAATCTAACAGGTCTATGTGTTTTTCAATTTGCAATTAAATTAAAAACAAACAACAAGAATAACAAAACAATTAAAACCCAACATTGTAATAGCTTTTAGTTACCTCTAAGTAAGTCAGTATCAGTCAATGACTTTTCAGAATGTTACATCTGATGTGTTCTGGCTTAAAAAAGATTATTGATTTTTTTTTGTGATTTAAGACAATTCCTTGGTTGGACGAAGAGAATAGATTAAATATATTATCCTTTTAATAGATTAATCAGATTTTCCAAACACCCCACTCCCAGAAATGTAACTTTTCTCTGGAGTAAGTAGTTTTGCTTTTAGTTCAATGATATTGGTGTTTCACAGTAAATAAAATAGAGAAATAAACAAATGCAGGTTCTAGTTTTCACTTGGGAATTCTCTTTAGATGCCTAGGTCTGTATCTAGGCTCCAAAATATGGGGGGGGTGGTTTGTGGAGGTTTTCTTGGTGGGGTTATTTTTGGTTTGTTTGGTTGTTACAAATATTGTACAACTGGAACTTCACGGATGACAAGCAACTAAAGGTTGTCATCATCTTTGCTCATCAAGCCAAAGTTCTTAAACATGAACTTAGGAACTAAATACTGTCATGTCTTATCCATCTTATGTGTTGCTTGCGAAGTTGGAAAGCAAGACTATCCTTCTTCTCTCACGTACAAGTTTAACATGTATTTATGTTTGAGAAGTCTGAATTTAGTCATCTCAGAGGTGGGAGCTGGTAAAAGAAATAACCAAACCCAGACTCCCACTCATCAAGCGACACAAAAGTTGAATCGATTTTCAGGGGCCCATGCCAAACGTGCATATGCAAAACATGCAATCTGGGAAGGAAGCGGGAGAAGCTAGAGCTCCATGTGCAGAGGCCGAACTATGGCATTTTTGAAATAACTGCGATGAGTTGGAGTACTTGGTGTGGCTCGATCTCTAGTATGGATGATGAATATCAGCTAATTAAAAAGGCAGGGAAGAAGAAGAGGTGAGGTTGTCATTTATAAACATGAGCAGCTTCAGAGCACAGAGTTCAGGAGAGCAGACTGGTTTAGTTAGGTGGTGAAAGAACTGGCTGTCACTATGAGAGAGTTCTGTATCAACTCAGAAACTGAGGAAAGTCTGAGATTAACGGAAAAAGACAGGAAGGGTGACGTATGGATCCAAACTTGCCAGCCTTATGGTCCTTGGGAAAATCGTGGCACGTGTGCTCTTGGCAGCCATTTCTGGACACATGAAGGTGGTAATTGGGAATAGCCAACATGGATTTACCAAAAGATAAATTATGCCTGACCGACCTCATTGTCTTCTGTGATGAAACACCTGGACTGTGGATGAGAGGAATGCAGTGGACACTGGATATCTTGACATCAACCTGGAGAAGAGAAGGCTTAGGGGGAACCTAATAACAGATGTCCAACACAGAATCACAGAATCATCTCGGTTGGAAAAGACCTTGAAGATCATCTAGTCCAATCATTAATCTCACACTGACCGCTCTCACCTACAAGGTTGCCATGAAAATGGAGTCAGGCAGGCTCTGCAGATATGCATAGCAGGAGGACAAGTGGACATAGGGATAAATTGAAACGTGGGAAGTTTTAAGTTAGTATAAGAAAAAAAAAATATTTTTGTGATGAAGATAAGCTTTGGGACGTTTTAGCCATTGAGGTTGTGAAATCTCCATCCTTGGGGGTTTTCGAGGTCTGACTGGGCAAGAATCTGAACAATCTGGTCTGAATTCAGTGTTGATCTTGTTTTCAGCAGGGGGTTCAACTAGATGACCTCCAGAGGTTCCTTCCAACCTGAATGATTGTGTGATGTTATGATTTAATACTTCGGTCATAAACTGAGAAAAATAAATAGCCCACTCCCAGTCACTAAAGTCATAACTCAAATCCAGGGGATACTCCCCAGACTGAATTATTTGGAATATTTTACTCCAATCTGGCCTGCCTCTTTGCCAGCAAAAAGACATTAGCAATTAAGGGCAGGGCCATGAATGCCTGAACGAAAATTCTGATTAATGCAGTATTTGAAATGTTAAACTAATCAGAGTATCAGTTACTGTAAACTTAAATCGCTGTTGTATGGAGTATAACATTTTTGGGTTTTTTAAATATATCTGCCTTGTTAGAATGGGAACTCATACCATGTGACATATCTATGGTCTGTGTGAGGTTTTACAGTAAGCAAAATGTAGTCATTCAGAATGTGGAACTGCATGATTAGTTCCCGAAGATACACAAGAAGAAGTGAGAAGGACTTCTTATAAAATCTTTGTAGCTGTGATTTGGGTACCTTTTTCTGGACTGTGGGGAACGCTTCCTTCTAGTTGGAATTTTTCTGAAGTTAGGCAACAAACCCTTTCCTTCAGAAACCATAGTAGTACTATAGTATCTTAAAATAAGGGAGAAATTAGTTCTCCTGCTTTCTTGATTTACTTTTTTGTTCTCTCTTGCTAAGGCGTGATTTATGTCTCTTTGGTTTGTTGGGGCTTTTTTTTTTTCCCCCTGCTTACTTAGATGAGTTAGGAATTTGTCAGGTGTGTAAAACAAATAACCAACAACTTAATATTTGTTGGAAGAACAATAGAGCAGCTCACACATCATCCATCAAGTTCCTGGAACGTGTAGAGGACTGCTTCCTCATACAAATGTTAGATGTGCCAATGCTGGACTTGCTACTCACAAACCAAGAAAACTTGCTTTGTAATATCTGTTAGCGATAGCCTTAGCTGCAGTGATCACAATATTGTGGAGTCTGGGATCCTGCTGAGCACACTGAAGGTTAATACTAAGACAAGATTTTCAGGTTTTAGAGCTCTCTCAGAGCTCAGTTGGGAGGGTTTCTATGAGAACCTTCCATGGAGAATAAAGGAGCTAGCAAGTGCTGGGAGATATTCAAGAACGCTCTCCTGGATGCACAAAACCAGTTTATCCACTCCAAAGGTAATGGAAGAAGGCAGAACAAGAGACCCTACTGGCTTAACTGTGAGCTTCTGAGTCTGCTCAAAACCAAGAGAGAAGTGTACCAGAGGTGGAAAAGCAGATGAATACCCCTGGGAACTACAAGGGCATTGCTAGAGTGTGCAGAGATGCAGATAGAAAAGCAAAAGCTCAGCTTGAGTTGAAATTGAACAGAGATGTCAAAAACTACAAGAAAGGGTTCCTCAGGTACTTAAACAACAAGCAGAAGCAGAAGGACAGTACTGACCTGCTGTTAAACAGGAGCAGTGAATTAGTCACCAACAACACTAAAAAGGCAGAGGTTTTCAACACTTTCTTCATCTCTATTTTACCATTGTTCTTGGGTCCCAGGCCTTGGTAACAAAAATCCAGGTCAGTGCAAACACACGACCCACCATCAGTGAAGGAAGAGTTGGTATGTGAACTATTACAGGAGCTTGACCCCTACAGACCAATTGGGCCTGACATCATCCACCTGGGGGTGTTAAGGGAGCTGACTGACATCGTGACACCACTCTCCATAATCTTTGAGGAGTCATGGAGGTTGGGGAATGTCCCAGAAGACTGGTGGAAGGGTAGTGCCTCCCCTGTCTACAAGCAGGGCTTAAAGGAGAATCCAGGCAATTACAGGTCTACCAGTCTGTCTTAAATCCCTGGGAAAGTTATGGAACAAATCCTCTTGGGGGCTATCACAAGGGAAATGAAGCATGTGATTGGGAAAAGCCAGCACAGGTTTACCAAGGGTAAATTGTGATTGACAAGCCTGATCTCCTTCTATGACAGAATAACCTGCTCGGTTGATGTGGGACGAGCGGTGGACATTGCCTACCTGGATTTCTCCACAGCTTTTGGTACAGTTCCTCACAGCCTTCTCCTAGAGAAACTGATGCCTTACGGTCTGGTCAAGTGATGTGTGTGGTGCGTAGGGATCTGGCTGACATGCTGCACCCAGAGGGGAGTGGGAAATAATTCTTTTTCAAACCAGCAACCTGTCATAAGTGGGGTCTCCCGGGGATTGATATTGGGTCCAACGCTCTTTAATATCTTCATAAATGGATGATGGGATCAAGTGTACCCTGATAAAGTTTGCTGATTATACCAAACTAAGTGAGAAAGGGGAGAAACACCTGCAGGAAGACCTGGATAGGCTGGAAGAGTGGGCTAGCGAGGGCAAGTGTAAGGTCTTGCACCTGGGAAAACATAATCCAGGAGTGCAGCACAGGCTGGGATCTACCTGGCTGGGGAGCAGCTCTGTGGAAAGAGACCTGGGGGACCTGGTGAACAAGCTCAATATGAGAAACCAGTTGTGCTGCAGTGGCAAAGAAAGCCAGTGGGTTGCTGGGTTGCATCACCAAGGCACCACCAGCAGGGACAAATAAGTCATTGTGCCACTCTACTCAATGCTTGTCAGGCCACACCTGCAATACTGTGTTCAGTTTTGGTCCCCGCTATATATAAAAAAAAAAAGTGGACAGGCTGGAGAGGGCCCAGAGAAGGGCCACAAAGATGATTGAGGGGCTGGGCAGCCTGCCATGGGAGCAGAGGCTGAGAGAAATGGGTTTGCTCAACATTGAGAAGGCTCAAGGGAGACTTTATCACCGTGTTCCAGTATTTAAAGGGTGGCTACAGAGAAGATGGAGACTCCCTTTTTACAATGAGTCACACAGAAAAGGTGAGAAGTAATGGGTACAGGTTACTCCTGGGAAGATTCCAGCTGGACACAAGAGGAAAATTTTTCACAATGAGAACAATCAGCCACTGGAATAGTCTCCCCAGGGAAGTGGTGGATTCCCCAGTGCTGGACGCTTCTATGATTCAGCTGGACAGGGCACTAGGCCATCTTGTCTAGACGGTGCTTTTGCCAAGAAAGGTTAGACCAGATGATCCTTGAGGTCCTCTCCAACCTGTTATTCTATGATTCTGTGATTAATCTAGAAGTTTAACAATTTGACAGCAGTTCTCTGGATGCAATGTTGGAGTAAATTGCAGATGCAGTTTACATTCTGGGTTGGGCAATATGCTCTAACTGTTCGTTTTTATTTCATAAACCTCTTTTCTTTTGAACAAAAAGGTCAAAAGAAGCTTGTTTTGCAGTTCTTCAGCTGAGCCAGTCTGTATAAGGCTTTGATGTCATTTCCTCGGTACCCGTTTTATTTCTATTTGTATTATCCCTGATGCTCAGTTTCCCAAACTGTTGTTCATTTTGTCTTCTAATCTAAATTCTTGTCACCTTTCTAATGGAATAAATACCACAACTTGATGAAAAGATGATTATTTGTGTCTCTGGTTGTCCTGCAAGTTCTGTCATTTTGTTCAACTTGCATATCCTGCCAGTCATCCGTTGTCTTCAGGAAACAAATGAAAAAGCATTTGTAGTCCTGAATAAATATGGCAACCACTTTGTGTTGGAGCTGCTTTGCTTGTACTTTGATGGGAAAATAGCTGTTGATCAGCTGGTTTTCAGATAGTATGTCTGCTTTGGAGTATTTTTAGTGTTCCAAAATGTATTTACAAACCGGAAAAGGAGTTAAGATTAGAAGAAGAGGTTTGCTTCCTGAGCTTTTATCAAGAGACAGAGAAAATAGTTCAGATTCTGAAAATGAAAAGGAGATTCAAATATAAAGATGTAACTTCTTTTTCTGTTGATTTTGTCATAAGTAGGATTGATTACATTATACTTTATACTGCAAAAACAAGGAAGGAGGAAAACAATTTATTCTTTCACTGCATTGGAAAAAGTTCAAAGATATGTTAATCTTAGAGTCTTTACATACAGTGATGCCATGAGTTGTTACTTTATGTCTTTTAGAATTTTATCTTAAGTTTTAATTCACGCTTAAAGTGCCTTAAGCATGCCTGCATGCTTTTGAAGCTGTTGGACTGATTGTCAAGTTTCTTTGAAGTCACCTTGGGTTTTAAACATACATGAAAAGACTAAAGCTGTCCTCTAGGAATGTGCTACGAACATCGTTATGAAAATTCAATATGCATTATTTAAATTAGTTATATTTCTAAAACATAGGTTGATGACTTCTCAAAGGTTAATAAAGCTGCAGATGAAAATGTTAGCCATTTTCAGCACAAGATATCTTTAGTTCAATTACGGTTTTATCAATATAAATGATGATTTTGATTACTATTCACTGTGAGGTTTGAAGTTTCATATGTTTGAAACAAGGAGTAAAAGATTGGATCCAGAATAAATATTGGAAAACAGCATATATGCTGTAGTGAACTGTAGGCAATGGGTCCTTTGGAAGAGTTCACCTGTGACAGGTCTATAAATCTGCAGCACCCCACTGTTGTTTGCTTTGTATTACAATAGCAAGTTCTTTTTAGTATTTTCTGTGGAAAAGTTTTGAGGAAAAACAAGTAGCGAGTAGATTAGAGCTTGGTAAATATGATTGTGGTTCTCAGAATGATTGAGATTGGCAGGGATGGTATACTATAGTACAGTAATACGTATATACTAATATATTTTTAAATATATGTAATATATGAAATTGTGTTGGGTATTATACTGCCTTCAGTATCAGTAGCTATTGATGACAGCTGGCAACCCTTTCAAAGTTAATATTTTGTTCTTTATGAACAATGGTGGAATTTAATCTGAAGACTGATGCTTTTGAGATAAAAGACATGAGAATGTCCTAATGAAGATAAGAATTCCTTTCACGCTTACAGTGTTGTTTAATGGAAGTGTTCTTTTTTGTCAGCTTCCCTGGGATTCTTCTCTATTTGCTCTTTCTTCTTTGTTTTCTCTTGCTATTAGGTTCCATCATTTAGATACTGTGGGGAAGTAAGAAAGTCTCAGTGCCATAAGATGCCCTGGCACAGTTCACAGACTCACAGAATGGTTTGGGTTGGAAGGGACCTTAAAGCTCATCTAGTTCCCACCCCCCTGCCGTGGGCAGAGACACCTTCCACTAGCCCAGGTTGCCCCAAGCCCCGTCCAACCTGGCCTTGAACCCTTCCAGGGAGGGGGCAGCCACAGCTGCTCTGGGCAACCTGTGCCAGGGTCTCACCACCCTTATAGGGAAGAACTTCTTATTTATATCTAATCTAAATCTACACCCTTTCAGTTTAAAACCATTGCCCCTTGTCCTATCCCTACTCTCCCTGATCAAGAGCCCCTCCCCAGCTTTCCTGTAGCCCCTTTAAGTACTGGGAGGCCGCTCTAAGGTCTCCCCAAACCTTCTCTTCTCCAGGCTGAACAACCACAACTCTCTCAGCCTGTCCTCAAGGGAGGTGTTCCATCCCCCCAAGCATCTTTGTGGTCTCCTCTGGACCCACTCAACAGATCTATGTCTTATGTTGTGCCCCCAGAGCTGGACCCAGCACTGCAGGGGCAGTCTCGTGAGAGTGGAGTAGAGAGGGAGAATCCTTTCCTTTGATCTACTGGCCACACTTCTCCTGATGCAGCCCAGGACACAGTTGGCTTTCTGGGCTGCAAACACACACATTGCTGGCTCATAGTCAGTTTTCCATCCACCACTAATCCCAAGCCATTCTCCGTAAGGCTGCTCTCAATTCACTCATCACCCAGCCTGGATTTGTGCTTTGAATGCCCCAAACCCATGTGCAGGACCTTGCACTTGGCCTTGTTGAACTCCATGAGATTTGTATGGGCCAGATCTCCTATTTCCTTCTGGAGAGGGCCCACATTTTCCCTAGTCTACCTTTTATCACCAGTGTACCTATAGAAGCTTTTCTTCTTGCCCTTGACATCCCTGGCCAGATGTAAATCTGTCAGCCCTTTGACCTTCCTAACCTGATCCCTGGCTGCTCAAACAATTTCTCTGTATTCCTCCCAGGCTATCCATCCTTGCTTCCACCCTCTGTAGGCTTCCTTTTTGTGTTTGGGCTTGTCCAGGACCAACTTGTTCACCCATGCAGGCCTCCTTTTTTTTTTTTTTTTTTTTTTTTTCCCTGACTTCCTCTTTGTTGGGTGCTGTAGTTGTAGTTGTAGCTCTATCCCAGAGGAGTTACTATCTATATAATGTTTTAGAAACGTGAAGGCAATCAGAGGAGGTTTCATGACTCAAATGTATTGTGCTCTTTACCATATCATACAGTTTTGCTAGCAAAAATGTATATTAATACTAAGAACACTTAGCACGTATTAACAGATCGTTCTGCATGTGCGTTAGCTCTTGTTTTTCTTGTTTAATGACCCCCTCAGTGGATAGTGTCTGTATTTGCATCCTGTAGAATAAATGAGCAGATAGAAACTGTAGTTGTTCTTGACACAATATTAAGGTCTTAAATGTGACAGGGTAGAGATCCATCTTATTTACTGCAAATGCTTGAAGAATTCAGTTACATGTGATATGGGAATTATAATTATGCTTCAGTTTTGGGCATGTTCAGGCTCTTCCACAGTGTTTCCTTTACATAGTTTTTCACATTTAATCAGTCAGAAGGTCTCCCAGCAGACTGTTCCATTCACACTCACTCAGCTGTGGCTCAGCTCAGTTCTAACTCAGCAGGAAATGTCCTCACCACTATATTAGGAAGTTGTTCAGGAAAATTTGCTCGCTCCCTCACTTCATTATTCACTTCAAAGTAGTCTGTTGTTATATATTCCAGGTAGCAATGATATTTACTTGGATAAAATAAGCGTTAGCGTGTCCTTGGTTCTTGTGGTGAGCTTAAGGTTGTGCATGCTGCATGTTCTCTTGTGGTTATACAGGGAAATCTGACATCTTTCTTCCCTTCCTATAAAAATGTTTGTCTTTAGCTTCTCAGCTATATCGTTCACTAGGATGTGTTGGTGATATTATCCACGTGAAATTACTTACTTTGCTGTAGACCTGGAGGCACACTTGTGTCTTAGTTCTGGAAAGCTCAGATTCTTGTTTCACATCAACAGAAACAGTGACCAATCTGTATTTTATATACAATAGCACACTCTAGTGTGTATATTAATTAGCCATTATGGATTGCTTCTCATCATATTTAACTCCAATTTTCAGTGATTTAGTACCATTGTGTTCAGTAATATTATTTTTCTCTATATTTGGGTAAATTGGAGGAAAAGTATGTCTTCAGATGAGAAGTTACTAGTTTCTTAATAGAATCATTATGATACTAAATTTTACTTCTTTTTTTTTTTAATTATGCTTTGAAAGAAAAAGAGAGATGATAATCTTTGTGGTGAGGAAAATCTTGATGATTGGAAGAATTGAGTCTAATATGAAAAGTCTTAATGATGTAATTGTATACATCAAAACTCTGTAAAGTGGATTTGAAATATGTCTTCTAATTTGGTTGCTAGCAGGGAACTACAGTTTGCCTTTTTTGCATCAGTACAGAAATTAGGAGGGAAGAGAGTACATCACTTCCTAAGATGTTGGCTTGGATTTGCAGCTAATTCTGAAGATGCCACAGCCTTATAGAAAACAGAAGAAATGGTGTTTACTGTTGTGGACTGATTATTATCAAAAGATACTTTGATACGTCGCCAGTTGCTTCCTTTTCAGGTGACTGTGTTTGGTGGCCCTAATTTGCCGTATCAAGTCTCATTTTTTGGATGCTGTTTGTGATACGTGTTGGGAGCACTGACACAAAATAATTTTTCTAAGCATCTACTTTTTATACTGAAAAGAATTGTGGTTGCTTTGAATTAGATGACAAGAAAGTGAGGCAGCAAGTACCTTTTTCTTCCCTTGTGTAAGCTTTCATTTGTTGCTGTTACAGTATATCTGACGTGCAGGCATGCCAGAGTGGAGGGTTTGTAGGGAACCTGTGCAGTGTCTGTGAGTGACATTTTTCCCCAACACTTCAAGACAGTCTGCCCCTTAAAAAGTTAGCAGAAAAATAGATCAATTTAAGGATATTAACAATAATGAAATAAAATAAGTCTGATGTCTTTACTCTCTTTTCTTCCCCCATCACAAATCCTCTTATTGTGGATCTTACGTAGTACTCTGTTGAGAGGTGTTACCCTTACACTTCCCAGTATGTGCAAAGACATGCTCTGCATTTCTGTCAAAATGCTGGATGTTGATAATGACCCTTGTTTAAACTGTTTATGCTAACAATGGTTCACTTAGACTGAAATAATTTAGGAAGCAATTCAGTAAAAAGATCTAAAAGAAATGCTAATGCAGTTGGCAGGCAGTGACAAGCAGTCACCTTTCTTGTCGTCACAGCCACTTCAGAAGGCTTCTCTGCCCCACAGCATCCTTGGGAACTGCACCTCTTGGAAGCTCACCAGGCATTTGGATCCATCTGCCTCTACGGTGATTTGATTCACAGGGGCCTAACAAAAGAAAAGAGAATCTGGAGTCACTTGGATTTTAGATTGTAGGAAAACTTTCGAGGTTCGATCCTCTTCTCGTCCTTATCATTGAAGTTTTATTGGATGTATTTCTGAAGGCACATACACTTGCTAGCATTAAAGCATGTGTTCTTATGCATGCCTTATTCACGATGACATGTTTCCTCATATGAGAATCACAAAATGGAAAAAATACAGACACTGGTAACCATTGAGCAATGAGTTGCCTGTCGCTTTCATACTATATCCATAAAGAATGCCTCATGCTCTCTGGAATGATTGTCAGGATTTTGATCACAAAATAAAATAAACCCCTCTGTCTTCCAAATTTATGTTTAATTACTGTCCTTGTTCTGTTGTGAGCTTCTGTCCATCACAAGGCACAAAGAGAAGGAGTGAAAGTCCTCTGAAGATTATTTTACTTAAATTTCAAACTTCTCAACTCATGTTTGATTCCTTTCTTAAAAGCATTCATTTAAAAAAGAAGGGAACAACAACATTCTTTAAAAACCTCTCCAAAGTCATACAAACCTTGCAGGAGAATTCTACAAGAGCCGGGAAGCACAAAAATTCTTACCCGTTTGATAGGAAATCTGAATATTACATTTCAATTTCGGGTCTACACCATTCAGAACTTTTCACAGAACTTCCCTTTTCTTTCTTACAAGCAGAGTAGTAGTTCGAAGAGTAGTTATGTCAATTCATTGAACTCATTTTCCTGTGGAAAGTACACATTTTATTGAGGATTTGTGAAGGACTGACATGACCATTGTTCATCAAATCAGTACGCTGCTGTTCTTGGAATGTTTCTGTTGTGTTCATAGCCAAATCATGAAACTCAGGAACTTTTATGTATCTTCATTGTTAAACAGTAAATCAAAGCATACACTACCAAAATGTGTTACTTAAGGTGACTTTGGGTCTTTTTCTTATTGGATATTAAAAGGACCAAGCACACATTCTTTTGAGTGATGTATCTATAAGATTCTGAAACAATATTTTACAGACTTTCGGAAGAAAAGGCCACCTATCCTCAAAACAATTGAAATGCACCTTTACGAATTAAAAGAACTAAACTTATAGGCCTGCTGTCTTAGCTGAAAAATCTTGCCAATAGACACAGAAAAAAGGCAATGTAGTGTTCATCAGGCTGGATGAAGCCCTTATTTGGGGGGAGCATTGCAAGGTGACCTTCAGCGTTTTGTCTGTGTGCTTGTAATAATGGCCTTTCATTCTCTCTTCTACCTCTGGTGGAGAAATTGATTGCTAGACCTGACCCAAGCAAAACTGATGCCTTACTATTAGTTCTTTACTAATGAATCTTTACTCTAGGAAATATCTTAAGAAAGTAAGTCCTGTAAAAAGTGTTGGATGGAATCTTCATGTTGATAGTTATACCTTGGTGTTGATGCTTCAACTTGTGTTATCAGTTTGCATTTAGTACATGACTTTGAACAAGTCACTGATTCTGAAAAACTTTAGCATGGATTATAAGAGGACAAACTGCATTTTTTTGCTATGTGGCTTGATTTGCCTGTTAATGCTACTGAGAGGTGCTGTACTTTTTTCAGAATGAAATATGTTACTTCCTTGGTCAACACACTCGATCCACTATGTCTTATTGTTCCGTCACAGAATTACCTTGAATGGGTCTCAGTTGGAAATCTTACTGTTTTCATTTGCTCTTCTCAATTAAAGGGTTCTTTTCAACATGGAATGCTTTTTCTTCAGTTTTGATTTTGTTGGTTTGGGTTTTTTTCAGCTAGAATACTTAATGACCATTAACTCCCTCTTCCTATATTATTCTCTTTTCACGTTTGTGAATCCAGGATATGCTACTATAGTAATTACATTTTTCTTAATTTTTTTTCCCCCCATGTTCACTTTTTAAAGGGACGTATTTGATAATGATTTGTGAAGTTTTGGAGCTAAGCACTGGACCACATTTTTCCTCCTTATACCAATTCTATAGTTTCGTACTGTAAAAATATTTCCAGCTCATCACTTCTTTTTTTCTATATGTAACATCTGAGTTTAACTAGTTTGTGGTGCATCACAATGTGACTAAACTGATGTACCCAGATGTGCATTGTTATCTGATGTAGTAGTTTATTTACTCGTCAAAATAGTTCCGTCTTCAATTCTGCTTCAGATTAGCTGTTCTCTTGTATTCAAGAGAATCTGAATGTCTTATTATAATTGAGGCAATGATAAGAACTTTGCATAGCTATAATTTCAGACTTTTTGCTAAGGTGGCCCTTGCAGGAGAAAGGAACTGAATGACAGAGCAGAAACCTCTAATCAAATATAGAGTTACAGACAGATTAATTGATTTTTTTTTTTAATGGTGTTATATGATCTTTCATAATAAAGTTGTGCATGGTTTGTTAGACACTAGGTTTTGCTTATTTCAAACAAAGAGATCTTAGAAAATGTAGAAATTGTATCAATTAATTTCAACTTGAATTCCATCCAAAAAGCAATAAACATGTAATGTGAGGTGTGTATGGTTTGCCCCAATGAATGTCTTTCTGCTTTCTGCATCAGTTTTCCAAGCTGATGTAAAGCACCAGTGATGTGCTGTACTAGCTAGTTTGATCCTTGAAGCAAAGAAGGAAGGAGGAGGGAAAGTTTTTTTATCTTCTTACCAATTGGTGATTTGAAAACAGTGGTGCTGCTTACTGTTAAGCATGAAATGCTGATGAGAATCTAATGGTGTTCACATTGGAGACCCAGACAGCAAACCACAGGCAAGCGTTTTCATGTAAAGGCAAAAATATTAGAATGTTCCTGTCCATGTTCTTCTTACATGTGAATTAAATAAAAAGTAAACAGGAGAGCTTTATTTGAAAAACATATTCAGGATGTCTTATGCAAGAACATTTTCCTGGGAACCTTAAGAGTAAAAAAAAAAAAAAAAAATAGAGAGCTATGTAATTAGTAGGAGAAGGGTGTGGTCTTCTAAGGATGATGAATATGGTACTAGTCCATTTCAAATTTTTATTAATATAGGCAATAAACTACATTTTCAAAGAGAGTGGGTTGGAATTCCTGCCATTCACAGGTATACCAAGAAACCAGAAAAAATCAAAGAAAATTTAAAAAAAATATTTGGAGAACCATTTAGAATTATCTGGGGACTAATAAACTAGAATTCAGACATAAAAATAAGTTTAATGTTAGAACCAACTTGAATTGAGCATATACATGATATCTAAAGAGCCAAGATGCGTTCATTTCTTCATGAAGGATACCAAAGATGAGGAAAATTTGCTCTCCTGATTAAAATTGTAATGTCAGGTGTCTACGTTGCATGTAATGTTTCAATGTTTTTATACAGGAGAAGCATAAGCAGGAGTTAGAAGACATGAGAAAAGCTGGACATGAAGCCTTGAGTATTATTGTTGAAGAATTCAAGGTAAATGAGTTGCCAAGACAACACAATTTCCAAATAATATTATTGTAATAGTATATAATAAGTATGCACTACGGGCAGTCTTCTTTAGTACTGCTTTTTCTGGTTGCTCAATCTCTTTCACTTTAAGACTGTATTTTCTGTTGTTTTCAATTTAGACTGTTTGCCGTGAAATTTTGCATGACATGTTTTCTCACTCTGCACTTTGGGAAACTTCACATAAAGTAGGTTAGCCATTTTCAGTAATGAAACTTAAAACCAGAACAAAAAAGAAAAAAAAAAAAAAAAAATCAGTCAGTTGTGGTAAACTTTGGGTTTGATTATTTATCACATATCCACATTTTGGACCTTCTCAGTCTCAACAAACTGCACTTGCAGGAAGACAGTCTCACAGAGAATTCAGCAGGTTTTTATCTGTACAGGACTAAGAGAAGGAGTTAAGGATGAAATAGTCTGAATCTCTAATTCTTCTCTCACGTTGTTCCTATTTCCTCTCATCTGGTAAAATGAAGGAACTGGGTGTTACCATGGACAATAAATCCTGTGTCTTTTGTGCTGTTATGGAAACTTTCTAGTAAGAAATGCACAGAAGGACAAGAACTGAATGAGAAGGAGTAGGTAAAGCTAAGAATTCTATTATAACTAGACTTAAAGAGGTAAAGAGGATCTGACAGGGAAAAAAATTGATAATGGGAAATGGAGAAGACGAGTGTTTTTGAGAATGAGAAAGGAGACATAAGACCTGGTAGGCAACTGTGAGCTGGGGACACAAATCTGTCAATGTTATTAGTGAAGGGGAAATTCAAATTGTAACTGCTCAACAATGGTAATTTGTGACCAAAGAATGATCTGGCATGGAGGGCAAGGAGGCCCAACTGCACAATGGTTAAAACTTGCTGGAAGCAGGAATGCCCCAGACAGAAGGACTCCATGTCAGGGAGTGAAGTGTCCCTTGGGAATCAGATAAGAAATGTCCCCAGCACTGTCTTGGAGCAATCCATCCCGGAATGTGAGTGCTCAGGGGCCACTTTGGGTAACCAGCGCTGCCGCTGAGGGTTCAACTGAACACTGGGCTAAGGTGCCCCATGCTGATGCTCACATGGCTGGTGCTGATGCAAGAGTATATAAGGAATTGTCCCCTGTTGCATCTCTGCAGACTCCTCGTAGAGCTGCTTATGGAGGTAGGACTGTCCAATCCATTGCTCATTACATCTTTTAATGTTTAAGAGCAAGCATGTTTAATTTGCCCCAAGGGGTATGATAAAAATTCCCTAACATTAGTTGGGGTTGGTATGGAACTGGTAGGATAAAAAGGGGGTAGGATTGAAGTTGAGTCTTGTGATTCAGGTAATAAGCTGAAAGCTTCAGTCTGGGATCTACTGGTCCACCAGCAACCTGCAATACTTTGTCAGGGAAGACAGGCAGGTTGGTTGGTTTTCAGCAAATACCCCAAACTCACTTGCAATGCACGTTTCTGGTGGTGTCAGATCTGCAACTCCAAGAGAGCTGTCTGTGCCAGATTCCAAGTCTGCTGCAAAATTTGACATCTTGATGTTATGCAAAACTTTTTTTTTTTTTTTTTTCAAATTAGTTTCTATGGGGCTTGTAGACTTCATCCTCACATATAAGGTAGGCTTACCAAGTTCCACATCTGTGAGAGTACCACTCTGTAGGGGACATGATGATGCTTCTAGTACCCTCTGATTGAAGGTAGCCCACGTTGTAGGCTGCAGAAAAGTGTAAAGTAATTCTAGTCATCATACGTGTTTGCAAGACCTGATAATAAGAAAGGTTTTTAAATAATTCTGCTAATAACTGTTGGTAGTGTTCTAATTAATACTGGAATCGGACGACCTGTAGAAATGTGTCTGTCTCAATCAGTGCATTTATTGATTATAATACTGAAACAATTATTTCATCTAAAGGGAACCTATCCAGAAAAAAGTTTCAAAAGTTTCCATTCCTGAGAGAAGTTAAGTATGGCCACTGGTAACGTCCCATTTCTCCATACCTCCATGATTTCACTTCTGGAGAAGAATTATTTTGTGTGTTTTCCCTTACTTTTTGGGGAACACTCTGCAGTGGAAGCTCTCAAATGGGAATTTTCTTCGGACTGTCCCCCTGAACATATTGCGTATCAGCATTTTTCATTTCTTTTTTGTGCTAGATGTGTATAAAATATCTGGCTGTTTTTGTGTGAACTTCTATTTTGAAAACCTTAGTAAGCTGTTTGTAATTGCTGTACTTATGTTTCCTCCTTTTTATTTTTGAAAATATAAACAAATTATGAAATGCAATAATTTTATAGTATTGAATGAAAGTTCTGTATGTTGTCTAGATATAATTTTTCACTATTTTAATGCCTTTGTGTGAGCTAAGGGGACTTTTTCATGGATGATATTGCCCCTTTTAAGGAATAATCTCTTTGTGTATAGTTGCATAAAGGAATATACTCATGTGCCATATTGAGCTTTGAAAACTATTTTACCAGTCAACAGCAGCTGGGAAGATCTGATGTGCCATCTGGAAAAGAAGACTCACATTTATCAGTATCTATGATTTGGCAAAAAAAGATTAGGGATTTAATCGAATAGTGTAATTCTAAGCAATATTTATATTTAGCGTATTCTTTCTCATAGACTGTTTATATTCAAGTCTCCTGTTGCCTCATGTGGTTAGTTGCCATATTTTGGTCAATGAGATCACAGTATTCTGTGGAGAAATAACATCAGATACGCCAGCATCCGAGTAAAACACTACAACCAACCTTGTCTGCAAACATGCAGTGAGTTATTCTTAAGGGTAACCAGAAAAATCAAGTTTGTTAGGTTTTTAAACACTCAAACTTTTTTGGGTTGTTTATTTATAGCTTAAATACCTTTTTAGTAACCCTTTACCGTGTACTTGAGAGGAATAACAGTGAATCATCAGAGAATTGAGTGAAGGGAAAAACTGTTCTGTAGTTTCGTTTGAGAAAATAATCTCATGGTCTTTAAAAATGTTAATTCATGGTTAATATTTCAATATGGAACAGAATTAAAATTATTTTTTTTTCTTGAGTCAAATGAGGGTCTGTAGTTATAAAAGTAATATTTTTACATTTTGAGGACTTTTTAACTACACATTTATTTAGGACTTTACTAAATTTATCAGACATGTTGGCAGTTAGTAGTCGGATAACAAAGTAAGAAGTCCTACATATAACATTTTTTTAAGCCTGTAAAGTAAATCTGATTAATCCTTTTAATGAAATACAGAATTGTGGAATGCATTGACTCTTAATTCACTTATGATTAGCCATGCTTAATTTTGTGCTGAAATATGTCTTCTTTATGTTTTAAAACTGTTACACTAATACATACCACTTATATGCAGAAGTGCTTTCCATTTTCAGTAGATTTTGTCAGTACTATCTAATTAATCTGCAAATTACCTTGAGTGTGGAAATCCAGCTACTCAAGTCTTCAGAACTGTTTTAAAGGCATAGAAAGGAGAAAAATCTTTCTTATGATGAACACAGCCCTATTTTGCATTCCTTGGGTTTTTAAAACAAACTGATGCAGATTATTCCAATGAAGTGCTGTCTTGTGGACCAAATTAAGTTGTTGCAGTCATGACTGTTGGAATTATGACTAATTCTCTGATGCCAGCCGACTGTAATTTTGTAATGCCACTCCAAGCAGAGTTGTAGCATGAGTGAATGTAACACCCAGCACTGGTTATTTAAGGATAGCAAAGTAAAAGTATGAACCATTCGTGATTAGCCCCAGAAAATAATTGCCCGAATCCCTCAAGTCCCAAATCCTCTAAATTAGGTATTGAAACTCTGGGTTGAACAACAATGGAAAAGAATTGACTGCTTGCCTTTTCTGTATTCCAGGCATAAATAAACCTTCCTGCTGGTAGATTTGTGAAAGTGCCTTTCTTTTGGCATCCAAAGGAAAAGAGAAGTTGCCTGGTCCTTTTTAATATGGCAACAGCACTGAAAATGGAGCTTAAACAAGAAGTCAAATACCAAATGATCTAATTTCAAGGATCTGAATATACCAAATCCCTTAGAATTACTGCAGTTGTCTTTGGAATATTAGCGTGCCAAGATGTGCTGGCAAATTCACTAAAAGAGACCATTAGACACTTTATAGCACAAACCCTCAGAAACCTTGGTCATTGTTAAGCATCTCACATTCTTACCTTCCTTTCAACAAATAAACCACCTAAAACACAGTCACAAAATTTGTATTAAAAAACATGGGCAAACAAATTAAAAATGAACTTAGTGTTCTATGTAGGCCAAGTTTCCCCTTCTTGTGTTTACCTAATTTTGTTTAATTTCTGTCATTCATGTCATTATTTTTTTAAACTTTTATCCCTGGTAATTAACTACGGTAAAGAAAAGTAAATGTAAGTCTTGGAAATGATGCTTGTGGGATCATGTCTCATTCTAAGATATTTACCACAAGCAACATAAGGATTTTCCCTCTGCTTGTTTAATCAAGCTTTTGTTCTGAAATTGTCATAGTTCTGTAAATAGATGAGTTAAGATTTTTAATCTGCTTTGTTTATATTTCTCACCATATAAGATATCCTCTAATGTAAGCTTTAATGAATATGAGGCAGGTGTATTTATTTGATGGTATTTATTTACTTAGAGTATTTTATGCAATTATTAGTCTTCTAACCGACAGCTTGCCTGAGTCAGATGTGTGTTTTCCTTTTATGGAAATTAACTTCAAGATGCAAAGTCCTTTCCAGCCCTTCCTACAGTGAGAGTTTTGTCTATCAGTTTTCAGTGTTAGGTGGTTGGGTTTTTCAGCTTTCTAGAATGTAAGAAAAGACAGATTTGCAAAGTATGGGATATGTGGGGACCATAAGATTGTCTTTCAAAAATATTTGTGTCGATAATAGACCTCTGAAAGAAAAATTTTAAAGATTTCATGACAAAAGAAGTTAATCTAGAATGAGAATATCTTTTTTTTTTTAGACAGAGTTTATCCCTAGTAAGGAGTGAAGACTTCTGAAGTGTGGCCAGTTCTCAGCTCTTTAAAATACCAACTTACTTTATTAAGTTTCCAAGATGACATACTGGCTCAGAAAGGCCTGACACATGAATAAAAGGATAAATTCAAAAGTTGTTGCAAGGGCTTGTATTTCACTTCCCAACTTCCTTACTCGTCGATGTGTAAGTTGCAGTAGAACTGAAGTGGGCCTTGAATATTATATAATATTGGGTTTTGTGATGAAGAGCTGGCTAGGAGAGGAGAGATTCCTTGTCATTTCTACACTATAGGAGTACTCATGTACAACAGAGATGCTACTGTAAAAATCTTTCTACAGAATTCTGATAAAACCAAGGTACAATCAAGTCTCAATCTTCTGAAGATCTGGCTATCAAAAATATTTTACTGTTGATTAAGGCATCTTGATATTTTAACAGCTATCATAAAAATTATAAGATATCTCCCTTCCTTTTTCATAAGGATGACTTTTTGTATGTGGTTCAGGCTTCGAACAATAAGTACGGTGTTAAATATTATAATAATTGAAAGCTTAGAGTGAGTCTGCAGTTTATTTCTGGCAGGAGTCTGGGCGACCAGTGTTTTGTGGAAAATAAATCATTTGCACTGACATGCCAGTAAAACTGAGATCTCTAGATAAAGCGAGCATGGTATTCAAACTGTAAGTTGTTGCTCATTACTGGTATACCAAAAGGAGCTGAAAATGAAACTGAAGTTGTTTGTTATACCACTTTACAAAAACCATGTTGCCTTATTGTTGTGTTTGATTCAAATGGTTTTCACATTAAGTCTTTGAAACACATGACTAAAATTCAATTTGCACTGTAAACAGGACAGTGGTTAGTGAAACCATGAGGCTTCTTCATACCCTCATGCACATCAAAATGTGTTGACCTTTTGTAAAGAATAACTTGAGAAGAATTTTCCACAGGAAATTCTTTTTGACTTGATATCTAAAATTTCACAGCACGAGTTCTGTTTAAAGCTTTGGTATACGCTATGATTATGAGTGAAAACAGTTCAGGAAATTCAACTCAACTTTTTGTTTTATTTAGACTCTACTTCATTATAAATTGAAGGTTGACTCTGACCTAAGCAGGAGTTTAGCTGCTTTCATTTTGGTCAATTTTCACATGTACAGAAAACCTCCTTTATTCCATAGCACCTAACTAGACACGTTTCATTTTCACTTAAAGGGAAGCTCACTTGAAAGTAGACTGAGTGTGAAATTATGTAGTATCTTGGGCTGAAGTGGATGTTGGATTCTGTTGAAAAAGACATTTTCAAAAATCTTTAAAATAGTTTATATAGCATGTGTACTAGCTAATAACTGAGTTGTAACACCACCAGTCAAATAGTACGTTTTATGAAGTTAATATATCTTCTCTACGGGAAAGAATTTTGATTGTGTCCTCTGCTCTGCCTTATTGTTCATCAATTGGTTAATTATATTTTGCTCTTAAATAAACTCATAGAAATTAATTAATGGTGAAGACAGAATGCTGAATGAGATGAATCGTTGTCTAATGCTGTGAAACATAGAAATTCTTATGTACTATTGCTGGAATTAATGCTGCTATTTAATATAGTTTGTATGTATGATAATTTTACTTTTCACTAGATTATTTTGAAAGGTGACTTGTTTTGGCCATCCTGACTCAGAAATTTTTTAAGATGATGTTTGTTGTACTGTCTTGTATTTAGTTACTTATGCAAGTTAATGGTGCTCGAGCAGGGGAGAGAAACCAGAGAGGGTTTTCTTTTGGATTGACTAAGGGGTTTGATGCAGTGATTTTAAGTAACATTACAGAAAGTAATGCAGCATCAGGATGCATACTGATTTCCTGCTGATGTTTCATGTAAGTTGATCTAACATTTTCAAAGAACGCTACACATCTGGGAAGTCTGTTTTTTGCATAGATTGAAATTGCTTTCAAACTGTTTTTCAAAAGAGATGAGAGGGGATATTAAACTCTGCTCTGTTTTTCTTCTTGCCTTTTTTTTTTTTTCTTTTTTCTCCTAGAAAAAGAGGGAGTTGACCGAAAAAGATTTGGCAGTTTGTTACTGTTAGGGAATTTGGGATGAATTTGGAGGTAACAGCCTATATTTTGAGTATATAATTCAAGACGGATTCTCATAAATTCTATCTTTTTGCCATACAATAAATGCTGTTCTGGGCAAGCTGCTGTGATTTCTTTTGCCAGTAGAATGAAGACAGCATGCACTAGGGCTGGGAAAATAGGTACGTATTAAAAATGGGCTGGAGTGTCTGCGCTATGGTTTTGGCAAAACCATAATCACCGCACTTTTGCCTTTCCAAGGATGAGGACAAATTTTAGAAAGCATCTAGTACCCTACACGTAACACAACCTGTAGAAATACTGGATAAAATTTGGTGATCGTTTCTATTTCCTAATCTTTAAACTTTTCTTCTCAGATTGGGTACAGTACAGTTTTTCAGTGTCTAGTCTTTACGCAGTGATGCAGTTCTGTAGTGTTCCCACCATACATGTAGTGTGAATCAATTACATTCCAGGCCTGCTTAATTGCCTGACCATTGCTGGAGTATGTAATAAAGTAATTAAGATGTGTATTCCCTTAAGGGCGCCCCAAGGCGATTATGGATAAAGTTCTTGTTAGAATGTTTGGATCTAGTTTCAACTCAAGGTCTTATAAAATTGTTCTAATATGTGAAACTTTAAGGTTTGGTCTTTGTCTGAGCTCAATTGGGGGTTTGGACTAATTTACTACTTTTTTTTTTTTTTTTGTAAAATTCCAGTTTATAAGGTTAAAATGGATTCATTTTTAATCTTTCTGCAAACTAATTTAAAAATGTTTTGTACTGTCACTTAAATGTGCGAAGGTTTTGATAATGGTTTGACAAAATAATGGTTTCTGTGATTTTTATAACCCATCACACATAAAACTAAAATAGGTATGAAGACTCATTAGAGTACTTGTTCTTAAGGGGGTTTTATTTTCTTTTGTTTTGTCAGAAGCCACAAGGTGTTTTTCGTTAGTGGAGGAAAAGTGGGATCAATTCTGTGATAGTTTTTTTTGGGGGGTTAGGAGAGACATGAGAAAGGAGGGAAGAAGCAGGATTTCTTGAATGGTTTGGAACTTTTCTGATAGTTTGAGCTTCAGAACACTTGCTTGGCTGTCATTGTCATCCTACAAGTCCTGTTATTTGGAGCAGCCACACTGTATATAGTTACTGTTAAATGTGAGCGTGCATGTTACTCCTTAGGTTTCCCATTAACGATGTGAATTTGTTCTTTGAAAACCTCCCCCAAGCTGTTGATGTATATATGGCCAGAAACAAGGAACAGAAAACATAAAACAATTTGGTGATGAATTATAATGTGCATTGGAAATGCGGATTATTTCCAAGTGACAAAATAGCAAGTAGAAGATAGAACTTCTCCCAAATGAATTACAGAATTTAAACTACCTTATCATACAACTAAACCATTTAGTGTGTACAGACAGCAGAACATGTTCTGTCCCCCCTCCAAAGGATCTACAAGGTTCTAGCACATTCTACAATTCTGCTATTATTTTGTTGTTCCTTACACCATAAAGGCTGCTTTTCTACCAAGAATCCAGAGATACAGATATTAGAATAAGAACGATAATCAGCGAATCTTTGATATTTTAGGACTTGGAAAATTTGGCTTTATCACTAGTGATTCTCTGGGAAAGGAAAATCAGGACTGGGGTAGAGTGCAGACTCCTAATTTTTCTTTTTGGTTAAATTCCACTAGTTTTAGTCTGATAAAATGAGAGGAGCATGGAAGGATTTCTTTCTCTCTTTTTTTTTTTTTTTTTTTTTTTGAATGGAAGAAAATACAACTGTACATTGGATTGTAATCTATCTGATACCTGATAGATTTTTGGAAAGGGACCTAAAGGTTTGCTACTCCATATCTGACTCTGATAGTTTCTTGTCACTTCTGTGAGTCATCTTTCCAGTACTGAAACTGAGAATACCAAGCTAGATTAATTGTTAAAATCTGAGACATTTTATTCTTGTCCCAAGATTTTGACCACATCAAACCCAGTAGATACCTCAAGTCAGGGTAGTTTTTGAAAGTAATGCTGGTTTCAGAGGAATTAAATATAGATGTGTTAATTTGGCACCCTTTTCTTCCCCTAATAATTTTCGCAGTGCTACTTCCTACTGTTGTTTTCTTTTTCTGATCTACAAGACAAACCAGCTATAGATTAAAGTCTGACGCTTAAAACTTGACTGAATTTTAGCTTTGATTAGCTCAGAAGATTATGCCAAGTTGAAAATTACTTATAACCAAACCAAATCTAGTAAAACAATGTCAGTGTAGATGTTAATTGGTTTTCTCAGTTAATGTTTTTTGTCCCAGTTCAGTAATGGTGGAAGTGTAATACAAGATACGGGGAAGGAGGAAATGTTAAAGGACCGTGTATGTATGTTACCTGATTACTTGGAGCTGTGGTAATATTTTTCATTTTCTTTTCAAGAGTCAAAGGAAAAATGTTACTATTCTTACTTTTTTTTATACCTAAATATGCTGTGATTATTTCATACATAAGCCTGTCTGATTAGTGGAAGGGCATCAGTTCAAATAATCACACTGTTGAGTACGTATGAAGTATGGTTATACAGTCACTGTAGTGGCTGCAGTTCAGTCTTATATTTCTGCATGGCTTTGTATTTGAATTTTAAGCAAACCGCTTTAAATAATGGTTTATCAAAGGTAACACAGTTCTTTAACTGTTCCCTGATGCAACGACTTATGTAAGGGGTGGGAGGCAGAAGATTTTTGGAAGCTGAGGAAATTACAAATAGCAAAAGAAGATCTAGTAACTGCCTGAAAAAAATAACTGCTTATTTGGCTCTAGTAAAGACTAAAAGGCAACCTCGCTTTTGGTTAAAGGCAGATGTAGTTAGGGCTTGTGAATTGTGTTGTCCTGAGGAAGGAGAGGGGAGGGGAAAACCCCCCCAAAAAAGCAAAAAGCTTAAGCATTATTTGATAAATGTAAAGCAATCTGAAAATCTGAACTCACCACTTCCTTTATGACCATAGCAAGCGTAGACTGAGGCAACAAACGTGATAGGAGTGTAGAAACAGATCTACATCGACACCTTTTGCCATCACAGTCCTGAAACTGGCTGTTGGTACGAGATGGCCCTTGCCATCCTGAGTCAAGGAAGTTCATTACACAATACATAGAAGGAAAAATTAATTACCAAGAGCACCCATATTGAAATCCTACCCTTTGACTTCATGCAACAGATGCCATAGGCTACATTCTGCCGTAATCCTACTTAAAATGTTTCAAAGAGCTATTAAAAGGAGTCTGCTTCAGGAATGCCAGCTTGATATTAGGTCAGTGGCCACAGATTTATGGAACATCAACCCCCCAGGATAATTGTGTAATTAATTAAGGAAGAAAGCAGTGTTTTCAGCACTGATTGCTCAGGTTAGCAATTAGTCAAAAGACTTTTAGTGTCATTGTACTGAAAGAAGTACTTAAGTATAAGAGTTAGAGATGTCTATCATTAAGTAGCTGAATGTATGTTTCAGTTTAGTAAATTAGTTATAGTAAATTAGCATTTTTAATGAGCGATCTTGAAATCTGCAAAAGCTTTGGATGGATATCGTGTACCTCTGCTGTATTTACTTCATCAAGTAACCTTAAATGGTGGTTGTGATCAGTCAAAGAAGGAAATTACCCATTTTTTTAACTCCATGTTTTCTGTTTTCTTTTTTTAGTCTCGGAAAGACATCGTTTTATACCATCTTTATGTTCATATTTACGTTTTATAGTCAGCTGGAGCCGGGCAGATGTAGGATATATGCAATGAACATAGCAGTGCCCTAGGCAACAACTGCACCTTACATTAGAATTAAAGGAAATGGTCAAGTTTAGCTTTTATTTTATTTTAAAAATAGTCTTATTTCTGATAATTTCTTAAATACAGGACATGATTTCAACAATAAATGAATAATAATGAAAGACTAAATTAAAAGAGCAAGATACCTTCATCTAGCCATGCCAGTTCTCTGTGACATTTCGCCGTTCATACTTCAGAAGAGTAGACTTTCTGTTTTATCCAACGGCCTTATCTGCCAATGCTGACAATTATGATCAGTCCTGAGCAAAAAAATTTTCTGATAAGAATAAAAACATTCTACACTTTACAATAAATTAGAGCTCAACGTTCTGTTTTGATTGGAAGCATATCTTATAACCATAAGGTTCTGAGAATCTTCAGATTCCTCTTGAAAGAGGAAATCTTATTTTTATAGTAAGAAGTTATTGCTAGTTCAGGTTATTATGTGACACACTTCATCTTCTTTTAAGCGACTTGAAAAGATTTGGGCCTTGGAATAAATAATTTATTTGGTATTTTAAAGGCCTGCTTGACTGGAGGATCTGCTGAATGTCTCCATAGAAAATAAAAGATTTTTGTCTGGAGATTTTTTTTATGGCAAACATGGAAGCTATCTCTGAAGTACTGTGCCACATAGAGGGCTTTTTCTCTCTGTCTCCTTACTCAGCCAACTAGTGGAATAGTCAAATACAGGATCAGTTCTGTGCTACTATTTAAACTACAATAATGGTGCGTATGATAGAAAAGGAAGGTTTTTGTTTCTGTATGTGGAATTTTGTGTATTTTCTAAAGAAAATAATAATAATAAATTAATAATTTAACAACCTCTACATGCCATCTAATGAATAATAATTATTTCCTGGAAAACTGAAAGTTCTTTATACCATTTAATAGGAATTTAACAGTCGCCAGTTAAGTTTGCATAGCAAAGTGCATAAAGTGACTCAACCTTTGGCGTGAGCAAGAAGCTATCTGAGAAACGGCGTTGCGACTTAATGACCGTTCTGTTACCGTTTTCTCTAAGATCAGAATTTTTTTTTTTTTTTCTTTTGTGCCAGTTATAAGAAACAATTCTTGTCACAGTAGTTTAGGCAAAAAAAAACCCCATAGCGCAAAGTACAGACTTAATTTTTACCAGTGATATGTAATGTATACACAGTAGGTTTTAGTATGTACAGAAGCTACCCTTCTTTGAGAGTTAAGTTTTTGTGTTTGAATTTACATCAATAAAAGAATGAAATTTAGTTGAAAAGAAATTGGGATTTTTGCAAGTAAACTTAGGGCTAGCTAAATCGCTTGCAAACACCAGTAAATGTATTCTTGGACTTTGATTAAAGTATATGTTAAACACCATTTTTTACCTTTTCAATTTCTGCAACTGTGTTGAAAACTACTACCATACTATAGCACTACTAAAGAACACTGATTTTGGCACAAGAGGCTAATTAGTGGAAAATTCTGAATGGTCATTAAAAAATTGTCAGATTTTTTTTTAATACATTTTTTTGGTTTTTTTTCAGTATTCAAAATCGTGTTTAATGTGTGTGTTATGTTTCATGAAGTAAATATATCTCTAAAATAAAGATTGTTTGAAGGATGAGATTTTTTTTCTTTGTCTGCATTTGGGCCAAAGGTCTGTTTTCTATAAAACTTATGTCTGTTTTAACTTACACAGTAATTTCAACTACTTTACTATATCGATTAGTAGTTTAAAATAGTTTTCTACATTGTGTATAAATAGCCCTATGAATATTTGGAAAGCGACATAAATATTTTACAATATTAGGGAAAGAGACTTGCATAGCATGAGTTAACTAAGTCCTGCATTAAAATACCGTCATTGTTTAAGGAAGCCTGAGTGTAATTCCTCCAATGGTAATTTGTTTTTTCACATATCTTAAAATTTTTTATTTCTGTTTTTGCGTTCGGATGCTGGAAATTCTGCAGAGTTCAGTCAAGTGCATGTGAATACACACGTGTGCATGCACACGTGCTCACACACAGAGAGTTCCTAATTTTGTCATCTTTTCGTTACTGTCTTGGAACTTTGACTTTCCACACTTTGACTTCCACTGCTTCACATTTGAGTGTGAACTTCCTGGGGGGGCGTTCTTTTATGTTTTAAATTACTCAGAATTTCCATCTGCTTTTACTTGACTTGTGGTTGTGAAGATCATGCTTGGCCCATGGGATCTTACACTGTGCCGAGAGGATGTGGAGTTTTGTCAGCCAGGGAAATATGTCTGGCTTTTTTTTTTTTTTTTTTTTTCTCTTCAGCAGCTTTCATATGCTTCTCTTCTTGTGTGGTCCCACTAAACTGAGTATATTTAACAGAAATACTCTCCCTCTCTATCTTGTGTGTGCTGCTCTCTTTTAAGCAGACTGTGTATAAGAAATCTGAGATCCAAAAAACTTTTAGTCCTGACAGAAAACAAGGTAGTATTACATAGGAAGGTACTTTAATAGTCGCACATTTCAAATCTATAGCAGCATTCCACATTCTGGTAATATACATGTATTAGTAGATCTACAGTTACCAAAAAACATCCCAGTTCTATCTTTGTTGAATATTCTGTCCTTTCTTTTTGCAGGCACTGCTACAATCTACAGTTCAACAGCAAGAAGCAGCTATTGAAAAACAATATATAATAGCAATTGAAAAACATTCTCACAAATGTGAAGAACTCCTTAATGCTCAGGTATGGATGTGCACAGAGAAAAATCTTTGTGACTTTCTTTTAGTTTCAACTCTGTTTGAAAAAATATTAACATACGTGATCACCAAAGAAAATAATCAGTCTTTCACCTTGTGTCCTCAGCATAGCAGTAAACACAAATTTTAATACACAAAATAAATAGTCACTCTTCATCTGTTGGGATCAAAGGTGTTTTATAACATCTAAACCTGTTTAGAATACATTCAAGAAGAATGTATCACTGAGAAAAATCCTCAGAGCAACTTAATACTTATTTCCTTTAACAGCTGCCATTTTTTGTAGTCTTGGAGAGAACGTGCAATTATTTTTAATTTATGTAGATAAATGCAGGATTTGATTGTATGGGATTTGCACAAATTTTTTGATCCAGATCTCTTGATGCTTCATAGATAGTGGGCACAAACATCTGAGGTCCAAACCTATTTTATTTCATAGAAATCTTACATAAAAAATAAAAAACTAGCTATGAAGTGTTATATAATATTCAGAAATATATATATATATATATACATGAATAGGCCTATACTGGCTCATTTAACATGACCTGAGTAAAAGCACACCGCATAGCAAGTATAAATCAGATCAATTACTGATTAGTATCTGAACAGCGTAAACCTGTTTTGTTATTAAAAATATCTTAGTTTGACTTAAGTAAAGTTCTTGTATCAAAAAACATCAGTATATAAGGTGGGTTTTTTTTAAAAAAAGCTAATGTTCTAATATTTTCCTGAAGTCATTTACATTGCAATTAACAGTATTGTTACCTTCTAAGTAATGTTAGCAAAAATTCTACAAAAAATACAAAGGGTAATTGTTTATTTAATTTTCTTAGGGTATATTAGACCTAAATAGATTAAAAGTCCTCTTGAAGTATTCCATTTCCATCATGATTATTTCCATTTCCATTGTTTTATGACCATTTCACTATTCTGACCATATCAATTAACGCTTAGTGCCAACATTTATCAAATATATAAGCATCTGTATAAAAAACTGTATGAAGGAAAGGTGCAATACTTTGGAGAAATTGATTCTATAATGAATGAGGAGTTTATTGCACAGAACTACAGTTACTTAATGTTTGCCGTCAAACTTTGCGTAATAAACAAGTAAAAATGAATTTTAAGAAAATGTTTTGTGTTTCTGAAATTAACATACTGTTTACTGACCCAGTGTCATTTTCTGAATGTTAAAAAGGAGTGAGTCTCTTGAACTCTAGAAGCATTATAGGAAGATTTTTTTGAGGATGCACTTACAGGTGGAGCAGAAATATTGCTCCTGTGATCTGTTACATCGCAAATCAAAAGGTGCGGACAGAAATTTGATAACATGTTCAAGAGTTTCAGATTTACCTGAGGAGAACCCAACGATGTAAGGAACCTACTGGTCACAGGACAGGAGATTACTTATGACATAACACAGCGCCCTGTTCACATCATGTCTACATTCAACACTATTTAACACCCCATTTGGATCCCCAAAAAGGTTTACATTTTGTTCACGAAGTTCCAGGTCATTTCTCACCCAACTCAATCAAGGTTTAGCATCTTCAATTGTAATATAAATATGGGATTTTGAAGCCTAATTAAGTAGACAAGTGTGAGTTCCTATGGTAGAACTACCAGGTTTAGTAAACTAGGATTTACACTGGCTAATTTTGTTCACTCAGAAATCTTTGTTGGAAGAGATCTGAGAAATGTGTAGTATATTTTTATTCTTTTTGAATACATCTATTCCTAAATGTGTGCTTCGGCGTTTGTTTTAACATTTGGTTTTGTTCAAATGATTTTGTTCTGTGGTAATAGTTCAGATTGCTAAAATGATTACTAATGATTATACACCAAGTTGATTTAATCTTCTGTGTTAGGAGATTGTACTTGCATATCCACCTTTACATGGAGAGCTGTAAGTATCTATATCACTGTAAATTCTTTTTTGGCACGGCAGTAGTCACACAGTGCAAGTATGTTCTGTACACAGCTTTTTTTTTTTATTACCTTCTAATACTCTTGCCTTACAAGCAGTATTTTGCCTTCAAACTTTTAAGCCCACATAAAACTTTGTCAACTCACATAATTTTTTTGTCTTTTTTTGTCATTCTTTCTAATATTTTCTGCTTTATTTCTTGTTTTATTCCAGTTCCACAAAATCAAGATTATCTCATGTAATAACTCTTCTCATGCTTTCTCCTAATCCCATTTCCCCCTTAAATTTCCATAACCCTCTCTTCCAAAAGTGTCCCTTTGAGAAGGATGATAATCTCTGTTTCTCTGCTTGCCTTTAACCTATTATTACAGTTTATTTAAGTTTTGGATTTTGAAGCTGTATTTTATCAAGGTGTTGTGCCTGTTATGGTAATGCCTGTTAAAAGTCTGCCTAGGGAGGTACCATGCTGCTGATACAGTCAGTGTACAAGGAAGGCTGTTATCTTCCAGGGTAGGAGAAGGTCTGAAAGGCCTAGTTCTATCATTCTGTCTCAGTTACCTGCTGGACAAATTTCTGCAATTCATCTTCAGTCATTACATGTGAGGTTTTGCTGCATACTGGCTAGCTATAGGTAACATCATCATCATCTACAGAAGGGAACCATCAGCCCATCAATACCAATTGTCTTTATTTCTAGATCTTGTTTCAGGTCTGTCAGCTGTCTTTTCACTGTACTTTTCTACTAGATATAACTCCATAGGTCTGCAGTTTAGGACATTCCTAAAATTGCGGAAAGTTCTTGAAAGTAAAATTCTGAACCATTTTCTCTTCTGGCCCTTCTAACAGATGCCTTCCCCACCAATCTTAAAATAAGAAAATTCTGGTCTATTTTATTTTCTAATTTAGTTTCCTCTACCTGAAGTTCAGTATAGTCTCTGACACACTATAGTGAACTGCCTCTCAGTGAAGTGTCCCTCTGTATTAATCATTATCACTATCCATGAAACAAACACTGGAGAGGTGAGCTGGTGGTATCAGTTACTATTCAGTTACTGCCCACAGATGCCAGGTATTTCTACATCTATCCCTTTTTTTTTTTTTTTTTAGTCCATTAATGTCACTTGTTTCAAATACTGATCCCCAGTGTCCCCTAGGTCTGGAGTTTGTGTTGAAAGGACCAGTTCTCTCAAACCAGTTGATGATCACTGTAATAGATGCTTCCTCGGGAACAATCTCTAGGGCTGCTGTTTTTCAAGGATATACACTCTATCAACATTTCAAAGACCAAACCAGGCATTCTTGTGGCATATTCAGGGGCACCAGGGTCTTGGTGTCCTTCATTAATGAACAGGACAATGAGAACTCTTCTCCTTTATGCTAGGAATCAGTCATGTCCTATACTGAATATTGAGGAAAGCAGTGCATGTCAGCTATATATTTCTAGCATTTGAGAAAATCAGAGAAAATGTCACTGGAAAACACATAGCAGTTTATTGCAAGTTGGAAAATCACAAATTTTATCCTCATCTTTTTCTGAGACACAAGCATATTTGACGTTGCCTCCTGAAATGAACACCAACTTTCATCTTGTGGTTTTTGACGTTGCCTCCTGAAATGAACACCAACTTTGATCTTGTGGTTTAACTCATACGCTGTATGAAAATACGTACTGAAAGACAGGATCAATAAACATTTCTATTCAAAAGTTTGATACTCAGAAAATGAAGGCACCTATTACAGCAAATGAATAAAAGTGCTTCAGTATATTCAGGTGTTCAGTGCTACAAGTGAGATATCACATGGAGTAGAACAATATGTATCTTGCAAAGTATTAATATTAAAAACAGAAACAAAACCAAAAGCCAAACCAGACATCTGACAGTAAAATTTACCTCTCTGTGAGATCACTGACAAATTTAGATGATAGTTCTACCTTCTTTAGTAAGTGCTAGCAATCTTTTACAAAAAAATGAGGCATGGAAAAGTTCTACAGGTGACGCATACTTTGATTTTTAATGGGAAAGAGCAGCAGTTTTTTATATATCTATAATTTAAGTTCATTAAATATATCTCATACTCACAGAGAAACACCATTTTGTCACTGAGACTTTGTAAGTAAGCAATTGTCTGGGCTGGATGCTGGATGCAGCTAGCAGAAGCGGGTATCACTGCCAATATTCTGCTGTCCCGTACTTCTATATGTGGAACAGAGTGTCTTTCAGCTTTCCCTGTTTTCCAGGGTTTGAATATCCAAGTAGATTTTTCTTCTGAACACAGAGAAGACATAGAGACTAAATAACTTGAAAAAGCACAGACCCATAAAAGGCACAATAAAAAGACGGATTAAGTAAGCATCTGTTATTTAGAAGTATTTGCTATATAGGGCTAGGATATTCTAAGGAGCTTTCTCATCAAGTTTGCTAGATCATGAGCATGATGATGTAAAAGGAATGACCTGTTTTCACTGAAAGCCCTAGAAATGATGATGTATCAGAAATTTCACTGTTCAGTCAAAGTAGATGGTGTTAAAATATAGACTATTGGTGCTGATTTTATATTCTTTTGTAACCAGTCAGTGATCTGTGCGTTAAAATAAAATCTCAAATACCCGCAGCAAATAACTTCTTATTTACGAGAAACCATTTTCCTTCTATCTTGCACTTTTCTTTCCTTACCTTGATGCTCTCCTTCCTTATTGTCTTCTAAATGGTGTGAAACAGGGATTCTTGGATGGGGAGGGATTAGAGTATATGTGAAGCGAGGGTCAGATCACACATTTCCATCTCTAAGTTATGACTTTGACAATATTCCTTTTTCTCTATGTCTTCCTGAGGAAGCAGTATCAATCAAAAAGATACAAAAGGACATTCTGTGTAGTGTTTTCATGCTTGTATGTACTTAAGGGAGATATATTTGACTGTGGTCCTTAATTATGTTAGTCTGCATATTTTCCATTTTGATTCATATAAAAGAATAAAGAGAGACAAGGAATAGAAGTCTTTAATTCTGTAGTTCTGTCTTTCTTGGGCTGGGCTTCTTTTCTTCTACTCAGTAAACGCTTAAGGATGCGCCTTAAGGATGTGTGGCCTGCAGTTTTCCTTTGTATAGAGTATATTATGCTGAAATTTTTTCCATAGTTTAAAAAGCCAAAGGAGCTGCTAGTGTAATTGCTGAGACAGAACAGCACTGGAAGTGTCACACAAAAAGGAAAGAACTCTGTTAAATGCTTCCTCTGTACTTCTGCATGTTGTTACTTTTTTGTGATGATTTTATGTGAAGCTATGAAACAGATCTCACAGTCGTAGATGCCGCAACATTTAAGATAAGTAGGGTTAGCTCCATGTCTTTAATTCTTTTTCTGCTCTACCGTGATGTTGGCTGTCATTTGTATGATAAAGAGTAGTTCAAAATCCCTTGGTTTGGTACATGAAATCTTGTGCCTGTTTTTTGAGACACGCTCAGAGAAGTACTGGTTTAGCTTAAATCTGAAAACAGTTTGCTGAAAGGTCAGTCAAAATAGAAGTTCCTAGAACTCGGATTTTTTAAGTGTATGATGCTTCCAAGAGCAGCTTGTGCACAAGCAGAAAACTGGTGTGACAGGAGTACTGAGCTGCTGGAATATGATAGATACCTTACCTTGTCCAGTATTTGGATGTGTTTGGCGCAGCCTTCTGTGAAGAGTACCAGTAAGTGCCCCAACAATTCCTAAACTGTCAAACATAAAGAATATTTCTCTTGTATAATACGAGATTTTTTTTTATATGCCACAATAAATATTTATTTCGTTCAGCAACTTAGTTCCACGGTCCAGAAGTATAATTTTCTATTATTTCAAATCTTGATTTTATATCTACTTATAACGTGCAGTATGTTTATATAATAATGCTTATTTTGTGACTGTACTTTTTCCCCCTCTTGTAAACAGAAGAGGTTTTATGTTTTTCCCGTCTAATGGTAGTAATTGTGAAATCTGATGCATCATCTTGAAGGGAGCATATGCAAACCAGATTCTTAGAGAATTTTGAATATTTTTATTTTTAGGAGACATTACCCAGTTTTTGCAGCGATTGTAGTAGGTATTCGAATAATCCTGAAGACTTGCAGACTGGAAAAATGAAGACTGTGGTGGACGTAATATTTCTGTTTCAATAATTCCAGCTATGAGAGGTTTGGAAATTCTTGGGAATATTTATAATGTCCCCTTCTTTCGGCACTTCCTCTCAGTTCTCAGAAATCTCGCAGTTTGCTGCTGTGGGAATCATTCTCTCCAAAATGAAGCACTTCCCGTCGGTCATTTCTGTTATGTTTTAATCTAATTCACTTTGCACCTAACCTCTCATCCTTAAGCACGGTTCATCTAGATGTGTCTTTTAGGGTCTGCCACTCTTCTGCCGAGAGCAAAATTAGACTTTCAGAACTTCTTTATTCTCTGGTAGTTCCTGATTATGTAAACGGGAAAAAAAAAATATTTATTGGCATCTTCGTGGCAATTTGAGTCATTTATTCCTGAATTCATAATACCTCCTGCATCTATAGAGAGAACTAAGAGTGAAAAGATCAAGAATCAGCTCTTCCTGTCCTGGGAAGGTTTTTTTGTTTGTTTGTTTTCCTTAAACCCTGAAAAAATTTGATTTATCCTTTCTCTGTGTTTTGGGTTTGTATGTGTTGACTTTGTAACCAGCATTGCTTAGTATTTACCTCCCAAAATAAAAGCGACATTGCTGAGATCCGAAGAGGCATAGCAATTTTTTGAAAAAATGTAAATTCTTACCAGAGTTTTCTAACTTTATTCGAATCTGTCCACTATCACAAGCTAGTTAGAGGATGATTTTGCAATCTCTTTGCCCTGTTAATTCAGCCAGGATACTTTCAGAGTCTCGACCAAATATCTTCTTCGGAAATTGAGTTTGATTCCTTGGATTTGTCAAGTTCCACTTGAAAGTAGCTCTTTACTGTGATTTTTGCTGTCTGCTTTTTGCTTATATAACAAGTGTCCTTAAAATCTTCATTACTTGTTATGAATTTGTATCATCAGCTCATGTCAAATCAGAGCAACTAAGTAACCATAGTATGATTTTTCTCATCAATCATTTTTCTGTCAGCTATTGTTGAAAGATTATTTTTCTAGTCCGTTTTGCTGTCTTCCGTTACTGAACATTTTGCAGTTTATATTGCTCATATTTTAGGAGTTCATTTCCTTTTATTTTTCTTGATGGACGGAGCAGTTTTGTGAGAACTCATATAAGCTGTCAAATGAATTAGATCACAAAAACAGAAGGGCTAATTAATTTTGGTTTTTAATTATTTTTTTTTCCCCCTTCATATTTCCTGAGGTTCCTTATCTCCGTACCCTTAAAACCTCGAAGTTTGTGGGGTTTTTAATAGTCTTTATTACTGTGTGTGCTTTCTGAGAAAAGTACTTTCATTGTTTGATGACTTTGTATAGCTTCTTACATTATTTATAAAAACAGTGAAGCACGTATGCAGCAAAATGTTTTAAGCTTAATTTCAGCTTCTGATGTGCCTTGAATAACACAGTTTCTATACTGGTGAGTGGAACCCAGAGTACGAGTATAGGCTTATTTTATTACAGCTATTATAATTTTTCTTTATGTTTTCATTGTTTTAACTTTTCTGGTTTAACAATGTTTTGCTGATTCCTGAGCTTTCTCTTAGAAAAGTTTTGCTGCTTTGTTAGCCACTTGGACCTCAAACTGGCAAAAAGATACAGTTCAACCATGCAGTAATAAGTTATAATTTGAGGAAGTGGAAATATGTAACAGATGTTGGAATTCTTCAGACAGATTTTCCACCTTGCACTGCCAAACACTCAGATGCCACAGATAGTGAGGACGGTGTAGGAAACCAGTTAAGATTACCAGATCTTGTCATTTGACTTGGGCATAATTTAGCAGTGGTGAAAAGGTGCAATATAAAAGAATATGCTGTTAAATATAGGTGCCCTTTCTACAGGAGCAGAAAACTATTATTCGTGTTTTAATAAGGTTGCCTTTTTCCTCAGGATAATATTTTGAATAGGATGTAGAAATGGGCATATTTTGATAACATTACAAACTCATGATGCTGTAACTGTGTATTTTTGTTAGGTCATCTCCCTCTCACACAGAGATAATGTTTCCCACGACCTGTGTAGTTTCTTCCTACTGTTAGATTCCTTCATGAGAGACAGAAATAGAACTTTGTGGGTTAAGAAGATTTCTTTTTAAAATAGGTGAACAAATTTGAATTGGTGAATTCTTAAAAAGCCCAATCCAGTGGTTTGTTATTTGTGCTGCTGTATGAAATACTGAAACATTTGCAAAATGTTTCTGAAGATAATTTTTCCCCAAATCTTGAGGGATGGGGATTGTTCTATGTCCATATGTAATGAAAGTACAAAAAAAAAAAATTGGAGATGAGAAAGAAAGTCGTTTTATGCCTGTATTTTTTCTGCTAAGCTACTAACTGCAATGCAGTTTCATTAGATTAAATGAAATTAAATGTAGTTACAAGAAGATCTGGTCATTCACTGAGGGTGAATTAAACATACTTATGACATACCTATGTCTTAATAGACTTTTTCAGAAGGATACCATTAAAAGGAGGTTCCAAGTGTCATTTCATTAGTGTGTGAAAATTTTTTCCTCAGATAAAAGATCTGTGAAAGTGTGAAATACCATTATTTTGTTGCAGTGATACTACAAGTAGTAGTGGTTTTTTTCTCTGTTTAGAATATTCATATCAACTTTGGTTGTTCTTTGATGTTGTTTGCTGTTTTGTTTTTGAATGATTAACTGACTACTCCTACATAAGCTATAAACAGCAGCTAACAAAATGAATTTATCCGTACTGGATTTGGTGAGCTGTGCATGATGATTTACTCAATATGGTGAAGGAAACAATCTGCAGAAGCATAAATTGGATGCCTATTAGTTATAGCAAGTGAATTGCATCTTCATTTGTGGATTAAATCCTGTACTTGTTTCCTTTTAAATGAAACAGTATAGGGCCCAGGAAGAAACTAATAATATTTTTAAAAGGCATTTCAGTTCATGTAAGACAACCTATTTTCTATTTTTCTTTAAATTTGCAGTTTAGCATTAATAGGAATATGCAAGGAATTATAACTGAACTAAATTAGAATTAGTTATTAATAGCTTTAATACAGAGTTTTAGCTGCAAAATAGTTTGTATCCTGCATTATTTCATTTACTCTATGAATTATTATAACATATACTCTATAATCCTTCAGAAGATGCTTACCTGAAAGAAAAATGTTATGTTTCCTCAGAAATAAATTTAATATATAAAAATACCAAAAAAGACTGACTAGTTGCTATTGTGATTAAATCTGTTTACAGTGTCTTCTGTGACTCACATTCCAGGAAAAAAAGAAAGATTTTTTTGATTTCTTTTTTACAGGAATCAAGAAAAACCACAGGACCTCTGTATTTATATTTGAATCTACATCAAACGATTTTCATTTGGAACCATTGCCTAGAGAACTTCTTGCAGGGAGGAAAACATTATAACCTATTTTTGAATGCCTTTTGTTTTAAGTTGATTTTCAGAAGAGTCTTCTTGACCCTCTCTTGCTACTTTCCAGAAAGTAGGATAGAAATACAAGTATTTCTCTCCACTTTGTAATACCATTTTTCTAAAAAGTTTGAGAGGTTTTTTTAATTGGAAAACACTTCTCTTGTCTCATTGGGACATCATGTCCCACTACAATTTCCTCCTCAGAATTTTTACACATCAGAATTTTGCACTCTTAACCATATTCTCCCTGTCTAAGAAATAAAAGGATGCAAATTATGGCTTTGTCAGAAGGAGGGGTATATATATATTCTGGGCTATGGAAGATAGTTTAGGCAAAGTGATGCATTCAAGAGCTATACTATTTGTTGTACCTAAGCTTTTTCGATCTGGCTGAGTATCTCTGCGTAGTGTTCTGCTGCCCACTGTGCCTTATAGATAACCTGCACAATGTGAATGCACAGCCTAGCAAACTTACACTGGCTGAAAACTTTCTTGTTGCACTAAAGTGGAGTTCTCATTGAGATTTATTTTGGCCTCACACTGATTCATCCACTGTATTTCCAGTTCAGGACTTTTAAATTATTATTATTATTGTTGTTGTTGGGTGTTTTTTTTAAGATTATCTGTGGCCATAACTTTTTATCAATTACTATTTTTGCACTTTAGAGTCAGTAAGGTATATATGTTTAATAACAGCTGGATAATTGGATTCAAAGCCTCAACAGGTTTAGAATATTATTACCTGTTTTCTGATTTTTGGATTGTTGATTAATAAAAAACCCTTTCATTTCAACTTCCATTTGAAAACTTCATGGACAGTGTCTTACACTCCACACGGTTTAGGTGCTTTTTTCCAAACGTAAGGCATCATAAGTAGTTCTCCATCATAACTTTCACAGGAAAACTGGAATAAACTTGATTATTTTACATAGGACTGTTAGGTCTGATGAACTCATTAGCCTACTTTTAGGAGGCTGATCACTCTTTCTTGGAAGGTTTTGTTAGGTTTACGTGTTGAAGCATGGGCAATATCCTCTTGACAGGTACAATGACCAGGAGACCTCCAACTTTGATGTCCAGATAAGCCTAAGAGAAAGTGGCCACTGCAATGCTTGGGAATCAAAATTCAGCGCACAGATAACTCAAGAGTTGTGCTTTAAGTCTCAACGCTCTTCTTTTATTCCTTTAATACTTTCTAACAGAGAGAGGAACATGTTCATAATTCTTACCTGTGGCAACTAGAAATACTGAATGAGATCCATTCAACTCGCATCCTTTCAATAGCTAGTATTCCTGTGGAGAAGGGGAGGGGGTTCTAAGTTTGCTTAGCTGTAGACATTTATCTCAAGCATGTATGATCTTTAATTCAACAATGATCTGGATTGTTAAGAGACCTTTCCTATAGTTGAGCAAAAATCTACAAGCCACGTTAAATGAACCTAAAACATCCTGTTGTTTCCTGTTAGCTAAAAATACAGAAGCACTGGAAAGCTCTCAAAATGTAAGTGCTGAGGTGAAGCTCAACTTTTATGTGTTTTTAACCTTCGACTCCCTTTAATAACTTAATCTGAAAGACCAACTGAGGAAGCTCTGACTGTATATAAAGTTCATTATGGCCATTTAGTACCAGAGTCCAAAGTCATTCTGCATATGTCTAGAAAATTAATGTACCCGATGCTTTTATGTAATACATTCTACTTAGAAGTTCTATGGATTATTTGTCAATCTGAAGTACAAAGCTAGTTGCCCTAATATAAAGACTAGTTCCAGAAGGCTTACAATAGCTTGCTGTGCAGAGACATTTAAACTAACAGCTTGGAATTCTATTCACACATTCATTAATCATTTCCTTTGCATTACTGCTTTTTTTCAGTCTGTCAGAATGCTGTCCTTATACAGAAGTAGCCAAAATTTCCTTTATCACTGTGAGAAGAGAGAATGCACAGAAACCTTTACTGTCCGTAACTTCCCACAATTTCTGCTCAAGTGTTATGCATAACCTTAGCACCCAAGTATGCCTTCAAAAGTTCTGTGCTTCTGTAAGAAGGAATTCAGATGACAAGGTGGTGCATTCTTTTCTATGAAATGGTTCTTATAATACCACTGAGCTCGCTTTACATCATTTTAATAAGCACAGCTTTCAAGGATATTCCGTGGCTCCACATGAGGGCTAATACTGCTGTGGGGTACAGTACCTTGGAAAAAATAAAAGTTCTTGATAAGTAATTAAGTTGCTTATTAATTACAAGCAGAATGGAAGCTTTCATCCTTTTCATTCTGTCTATGATAACTATGCAGTGTGGGCTTTCTGGACTCAAGACCTGTTCCGGGGAGAAGCAGTTCACGTAATATTCTGCTTCGTCTATTTCCAGTTACTTATTTCTTTTCATATAATTTATGTAACTTAATCTCTTAAGGTACATTTCTCGCTGAAAAAGAAAACTATTTGGCCAAATACAAATTCTCAAGCCAAATAAACAGCTCTTCAAGGTATTTCTGTAGGACTGGTACAAGAGAATTTGCTTTACAGGGTTGTATGGACAGCTGTTGCAACATTTGTGATGCTACATGAACTTTTGGAAGTTCAGATATGAAGGTAACCATTTATGGAAGGATTATTCCACATGAATAAACATTTACATTATAATAGGAAAGGACGTGCCAAGCTATTCACAAGAGGCTTACAATCTTGAAATGATAAATTTAACGTTTTCATGAGAAATGGGGATAACGTAAAAGAAGTTGCACTGAAATATGCCAGAAGACATTAGAATTTATTTTGAAAGCATTCTAAATGTGCTCACAAATAGTTACCTGTGGTATCTTGAAAAATAACAACTAATGTGTTTCTGTGCACAGATACAATTCTTAATACAGTTCTTACTGAATTTCTGTGAATTCCATAAAACTCAGTATGTAAAACCGTTTGGCTTTTCTAATCTACCAAGGAAATAGGACATCCTAAGCTCAATCAAAGTAATCCCACTGCAAATGGCAGTCACAGCAGCCTTAATTTTTATGATAATTGTTTACTTCTAGGCAACTTTTTTGCAGTTGAAATAGCAAGCAAAAGCAGTGTATTGTATTTTAAGGATTTCCCTTTCTGCTTCTAGAAGCAGCAAACTGATTTATCTTATACTGCTGTCTGTATTTCCATTTGTTTGGTATGCTGTATCTCCATGGAACTCATATGTCCAGGTGTTGTTAAACTCCTCATTACTGTAACAACCAACTGGAGTAACTTTTTCTCATTTTAGATGGAGAGTTGATCTCTGGATTTAGTTGTGCACTACTCTTTGCAGTGAAGAAGATACATTTTTCACTTTGGAGATGTGTTAAAGACCAGAACTTTTCAGGTTAATGTGTGATAACATTTTTGGTCCTGATACCTGTATTTTTCAGGACAGTAGGTCTACCATAGGTTTATGAAAAGAAAACTCCATGCAGAAGGCTGTAGTCATGAAATTATTTCATCTGCACAGAGAACAGCCATTAGTTGTCTCCATTGGTCATGTATACATGTGCTATATTGTATTAATGGAAACGTCTGCCTGTTTCAGGACTTCCCAGGATGGTCTTGGATGTCTTCTTACACATATATGTAAAATAATATTTCTAAAACTGCCCTCAGTTTTAAAGGTTGAAAATTATAGTCCCATGGAGAATGTTGTAAAATACATCCAGTAGCTGGCCCATTATGACAACTTGGAATATGCATACACAGTGTTCATATGTAACCTAGATAACCTAGTGGTCAAAAGTGGGATTAACTGCTTGCAAGTCTTACACTCCAAATTCTAATCTTTCTCAACAAGTTGACTGCTCTTCTGTTGTAGGTGTTTAAAAGTTAGAGGTGATTTTCTCTAACAAGCTCTCCTTAGAATGTCCCTCGCTGATTCTTGACTGAAGCAAATAAAGTTTGTCTTTTAACTGACTTTAGTAAACTTTGATTTGTGGCGTATTTCTGATAACAAATTTGCATATGTTTGTCTTCCGTTGTGTCATTCTTTCAAACGAAAGTAAAATGACACATTTGTAGCTGTGCAGTCGGTCAAGTGAAGAGTCATGGAGATTCTTTAATAAAATCCATTTATTGTTTCAACTTTGAGTTAATGGGAAAAAATAATTTCTGTAAGTGCCCTGATAGTTAAAGCTAATGTCTGAAAATACTGAGTCCACAAGAAAAGTTAGTTACACATCATTAAGTATAACCATGATGTGAATTTCACCACTCCTTCCACAGGTGTTTTCCATTAGAATATGTCTGCTCCATTCAGACCTATTTTAAGTAAATTCACAAGGAAATGCCTCTTTACATGTTTATCCTGGAAGGGCAGATAGGTGTTTTATTTTATAAAGCAGTCTAAAAGTTTTCTATTCTATTCTTCAAATGAAAAAATATTTTTCAGAACATAGTATTGCAGTTTGGTAATGTGTTTCTAGCTGCCATTAGAGACACTTATAATTAAAACATAATAAAATTCATGAAACAGAAATGCCTGTTTCTTAGAAGTGCTGGTGAAAGGGCTATTTGCCTGCATAACTGTTTGCGTAGAAAATTTTATGTTTGTTATGTACACTTTTATTTAAGTAAAACTCTGCTTTTACACTTTCATTATGGTGATCTTGTAAAATATTATTATGTATTGATACTATAAGGTTATAATACATCGTCTCTTAAATAACCTATAAAAATGTGTACTGACTTGCTAGCAATTATCTCATGACAAATACCCAACATAAATAATTTCCAGTAATAATTTTTAGTTTTGGAAAACAGCTTAACTCCTACAGACAAACCCCACATCTTTCAAATGCTTTACTTGGTTTAGTGAAAAACAGATGAATGGGTTGTGGTCGAGAACAGTGACGGATTATACATCTACATATAGATTACCTGGTCACTTCAGTGTTCATTTTCCCCCTGAAAAAATTATTCTGATTGCAAGAAAATTATAAGAAAGCAGCATTCTTTTTGCTCTCATTTCCTGGCTTTCAAAGTTCATGGTACCACAGACGGTTGCAAAAATTACATCTGCCTTCTGCCCTCTATTCATATAACTGGGAAGTAGTACAAGCATATTTTAAATTTTGCAGCTATTTAAATGAACTGTTTAAAGTGTGGTGTCACTTAGACCATCTTTATGATTTTATAAGTGTTTTTATATAGTGATTTTTTTTTTCAACTTCTTTCATAATACCCTTCAGACTGAGAGGAAGTATTAGATAATCAATAAGCTAAACATTTCTTATTATTGTAATTTTTCATACATTAAATCAGTTAAAGAAGTGCTCTGTATGTCATTGAACTGAATCTATATTTTAAATCATTTTGTAAGCAACTGACAAACTTGAAGTGTCTTGAATTAATTCATTTTGTCTGTTTTATTAACAGACTGTGGTTACAATAATATCATTTCTCCCAATAGCATCAGCGACTTCTTGACATTTTGGAAGCAGAGAAGGAAGTGTTGTCAGAAAAGATAGAAGAAGCTTTGATGCAGCAGTCACAAAAACACAAGGTAATGCTTTTATTTACAAAAAAAAAAAAAAAAAGTGATCTTATCTGCACCATGGAGTTCCTTAGGAATGATCCTATCACAATTATTGACATGAAGAGCACTTTGTTTGTTTGAAATTATTTTTAGCCACTCCTTTGTGGTATATTACAGTTTAATTTTTCATAACATTTACAGGAAGTGCTCGACAAGTGTTTGGATGAAGAAAGACAAAGAAGTAAAGAGGCTGTGGCAGCTGCTGCAAAGGTATTTCTTGTGAAGCAGTAGACATGCAATGCGGATGCTGCATGTGTCGTTACAAATGCCACGTTCATCAACTCATTCTTATGTCATAACTAAATTTGTCAAACTCTGTGTTCTCATCTGTGTTTAAAAGAAGCTAGTTAGAGGAATGATGAACACATTTGCTATATCCTATGCCTTAATACAGATAACTTCTATCTAAGATAGCCTCTGAATTAGGTTATAACAGTAAGTCACAATATTGCAGTTCAGTTGTTAGTGTTACCTAAATATCTGGCCCTGTGGTCTTTCAGTTAACAACATCAGTACGTCTTGATTTGAAAAGCTAGGTAGAAGGGTCAGCTGATGTCATCTTAATAAGACAATTAGCATGGTGTCTTATTTAACTTCTGTTAAATATGATCATTTTCAATGAGGACAGAACTTTTTTTATAAATTGTATAAAAATGTGGACATTTTAACACCTTTTTGAATTATATTAAGTGGGTTTTGGCTGAAAGTGAGTATTCACTTTTTAAAATATTATTTCTTCTATTTCATTATTAAGTGCATTGGGGTTAGGGCAGTAATTTTATAAATGTTATGCTATCTTTTATTTCTAACACTGAGGTAGAATCCAGTACAAAACTTTGGTTGCATGTAATGATCTGGGAAAACTAGTGATGTATGTTACCTAGCACAGCTGGTTAGGCTAAGTTATCAGTTCCGGCATATCTTCCTATGGAGTATATGCACACTAGCTGAGCACCTCTGAGTGACATTCGGTAACACAAGAAACGTATGTTACATGGTTGATATCTAGGGGAAAATGTGTTTATAATAAAATATGTTAATTTAATAGGGCATTATTTTTAACTTACATTTTTATTATATTTTATGAATGTCTAAATAAAAACAAGTCCCAGTGAACGACAAGAAACTGCTTTATGAGTGCAGGTATTTGAGGAACCCAGTATTTTTTGCCCTTTAACTTTACTTGACCAGTTCCATAATCACCGCCAAAGGGTATTGGAATGACCTGTAACCTTAATAAAATTCAGGGGGGTGTGGGTGTGTTTTGTCAGCCCATGTTTGTTTATTTTGAACTTCAACCTGCTATTATTTATTTGTCGATACTACACAATGATTGACTTGCTGATAAATATATTTGTGTGGCTCAGCATGTGTAGAGCTGTCCCTGTTACTTCAAATTCAGTGTGTGTTTTCTGATGATTTCATGTAATGGTTGAATATAAATATTTAAAAAAAAAAAAAAAAAAAAAAGAACCAATACCTCTTGCAGAATGCATAGGTAGGGAGCTTTGGGAGGGAAGACACATTTGTTTTAAGTATATATTGACTACTTTGCCACAGAAATCTCTCAGACTGTTTTTGGACTTTAGATACGAGCAGAAATACCTCATATATGGGAATATCAAGCAGTGTAGGGATGCCCGTGATGTACCTACTCTTACGTGGTTTCCGCTGCATGTTTTTTGTGTTGACATTAAGCAAACTAGTTATGATATATTTTGTTTTCAGTAGGTGGGAACTCAACATCCTGGTTTATTACTTCCTTTTTCTTTCTGTAGCTACAGAATCATTGTCCAATGGTAATACCTGCTTGGTAACACCTTAAGATAAATTTAAGTTTGTAGTTCAGAAGTGAATATTTTCACTTTCCATATCATGTCAGCTCAAAGATCTCATTAGAAGAAGTAATATATATGAGTTAGGCACCCATGCTGGATATTTTGGTCATTAATTTGTGCTCGATTTGTTTCAAAGGCTGAAAAAGAAGTTGTGCAGGAGGCTGTTCTGAAAGCAGTAGAGGAGGAGAGGAGAAATATGGAGAAGATACATGCAGAAGAAAGAAAAATGTGGGAGGCGGAACGTGACAGACATAAAGAGAAAATTGCCCAGGCTGTTTGGGAAGCCATGCAAGAGCAAAGAAAGCATAATCAAGTTAGTATATATTACTCTGCCGTGGACCTGCTTTGTGTATTTTACTTTTAATTTTGAATGTCTTCCAAACGTTGTGGTAGATTTTCTTATGATATCTATCATTCATCAGTACACCTAGTTGATATTTGCAGTGCACAGCAGTCTTCTTAATTTATCTTCATTTAGACTGTATATGGTGAGAAGCTGGCACATACAGAACAAAATTTCTGCAAGCTTTTCAGGTATATATATTGAAATGAGATGAGTCATGCCCTGCAAGTGCCTGTTTTTGTCCACTGACTTCAAAAGGAGCCTGAGATGATTAGCTCAGATTGTGGCAGGCATGTGGTAGACAGTTCATAAGACTTTTTCATACCTATGGAAAAGATGTTACATTTGTTCCTTATTCTGCTGGAATTCCATTATCTCTCTTAGTAAAAAGATATTTTTCGAAGACAAAAATTAGAATAGGTACAAAATAAAGAGTTATAAAATTGGAAACCTAAACCAGTGATGAACCAGAAATGTTTCTAGAGTTACTTTTTAGAGAAGTGCTTCTGTAAGGATAATTGTATGTCACTTAACACAAACCGAGAGGGACATTCCCTCATTGCTTTTAGCAGTTGAAGGAATTACAAATTAAACATGTTCTAGTAGCAGTTAAATTACTCTTCCAAAAGTTGAATTTTGTAGTCTCTGATGCTAGAAATATTTGGGGGACAGCCTGTGAATTCATTGATTTCTTGGTGGGCATACTTGAGTGTTGTAATCTGAAGAATTTCAAACAAGATATGTTTCATTCAGGTGTTGGAATTTGATATTACTGTGTGTTTTTATATCCTGAATAGCAACAACAACAAAAAAAGACCTTTAGAATTTAAAGTAAAATAGGGGTAAAATAGCAGAAGTAAAATCACAGAAGTTTAAAAATCACAGTAAAAAAATGGGAGTAAAATCATAGAAGTTTAAAAATCACCACTTTGGAAACAGACCTCATTTCCTTTTCCGGTGATAAACAGAATGATTAACCTCATACAAAATCAACTACACAAAAATTTAGGGTTAATAGTTTAATTATTTTATTTAATAAAATAATAATAGCTAAGCTATTATTATTCGCTGTGTTGCTTATATTTCTAATGCAGAATGATTTTACTTTGTATTATATAGCTTGTTTACTTCTTTTGCATGTAAAAGTTTCAAGTGGCAAGATGACAGTTTTCAAAACTGTAATTTTACTATAGCAATAAGCCTCCAGGCACCCAAACTTTCCTTTACAACAAATAGATAAGCAGCCGACTTCAAAGTGAAATTCAAGCTGAGAACAATTGCCCAGGGTTTAGTTAGGTACAAATCATTTAGGCTGTTCTGGATTAGAATTGCTACCAGGGGTGTAGAGAATCTATTAATAGAAGGGAGAGAAATAAAGAAAAAGACATCAATTTTACAGCTTGTGGAACATGAAGAGATTAATAGGAGGATGACTGTGGTAATGAAATTTGTGGAGAGTTTTGATGAATCCTGAGGATTTTTGGTGAAGGAGTCTGGTAGCTGGATGCATGAGGTTGGCCAGGGTTCTGTATTTATGGATTTGGGGAGCGTGTAAAATGTCCCCGGGGTGGGAGAGTGGTGGATTAAGCTGACATAGTGACTCGGAGTAGGTTTACCTTCCTTGTGGAGTGTACTGCCAGAGGGGTTTTTTGGTGGTGGTATTGCTGATGATGTTGTCGCAAGACAGGATAACATTAAAAGTTCAATATTAATGGATGTATTCTTACAGAGAAAGTCTTAAATATACTGAGATGTCAGTGCTTTTCTGAGGCAGAAATTCAGGTTTTTCAGCTCAAGCTGCTAGTTGATCCACTAGTTGATAGTGTTGGAATATCTGGTGGTGTGCTTGTGACAATGAACAGCATTGACATCTCAGTGTATTTTATATATTTTTTATATTTTTTATTAATATATATATTTATATTGTAATTAATTCTCCTGTAAATATCTTGCTCTTGCTGTAGCCGTGTGGCATTAGTTAATTCCATCATTTTAAAAAATTAATACCTCTGAGAACTTTGATAGTAACAGGCATAATTGATCTTATCCAGTTATAATTTGTCCTTTGAGTTAGGTTGATTTTTCAAATACTTAATCTAACTTCAGTCAAGGAAAATGCAGATTTTTTTTCATGAGATTTCCAAAATTCACCTAAATGTATAGCATATTTAAAGTTACATTCTTTATTCTTGGATTAACGACTACAAATTCTTTGGGGAGGATGAACTTTCAGGTAGAAATTTGTTTCTTGCAGAAATTGTCACTTGTTACCTCTGCCAAGAACTTGCCTGCCTCCTTTAGGGCATTGCTATTACAGACATACAACAACTAGTAAAATTCTCTCACAACAGAAGTCCTGCAGAGCTAATGTGCCAGCTGATAGCTGATGTACGGTGTCAGATGTGGCTTTGGTTTAGCAATGAAAAACACTTGGGACTACAGGCAGTTTGTGTGCGGACATTAATTTTTCAGGATATAGCCTTCCGCTCCCTTATTTCTTATTCATGTTTTCTTACTGTAAGATTTCTCTTTCAAGAGCTATAACTACCCTATTGACTTTCTTTCAATATTGTTTAGACAACATAATCTGTCAAGTCAGCTCTGTAATGGCCAAAAGTAAAACATACAGTCTAACATTTTTAGACAATGAAATGTAAAATTGTGGCCATGTAACACTTGCCTCATTTAATTCTTTATGCTGTGCTGTATAATTCTTTATGTTTCCTGCTTCAAAATTGTCACCCGATACTATTATTATGTTGAGTACCAAGTAATGAAACAACTAAGTGTAGTTGAATATAAGTGAATATGTAAAATAATCGTTTGGTATCAGACATATAAAAAGAGCTTTAAGAGCAGTACTGTTATTTCAAGAAAGAGAACTTTCTGACTAATGCATTATTTTGGAACTTAATACTCAAAAAGAGAAGCCTGTCTTGTTTTTAACAAAATCTGTCTTCTCTTAGTTTGTCTTCATTTTATCAGCGTTTATTATCTGTGTGAGAGGAAGAAAAAGATATTTTTGTATTTGCTTCTCTTTTTCTTTTTTATTCTTGTATCACACTAGTAATTGTCATAGAAACCTAGATTAAAAATTAATTTCATTCTACTGTAAATTAATTTGAAGAGGTTTGCTTTACTGATTTGAACTAAAGCAAAGAATTTTAGTATTAAAGAGAAGGAATTTTCCTTCACTAATACTTTAAGTCTGAAAATTTGAAAGATCAAAAAGGGTCAATGTAGTCTTCTGCAAATAGGTGAGGCAGAATGGTTTACAGTCATGGCACCCATAAGTAACTCTAGGAATAATTAATGGGAAAATTTGAAGACATTCAATATTTTACAGTCGTCTTTGAGATAGTTTAAAATCTACGTGGTTTAAATATATTTTGGTCTGTGTCAGAGTTGAATAAAAACAAACCAGAAGAAATTGCGACCCCGAATTTAACACCTAAAGAGGACCTGAAGAGAATTGTGATTCTGGTAGTAGAAGCTAGGCTACAGTGTCAGCAGACACTGAGAATCATAACCAAGAACCTACAACCCTGGCCTTAAGAAAAAGAATTTCTGCCAAATGGATGGAAATTAAGAGCAGAGAAGATGCACATCAATGTAAAACACTGAAAAGTAAAACTAAATGAAACGTTAGGGAAAAGGACGCTATCGTGTGCATGGGGCAAGAGTTGGATAAACTAGAGGGGAAAGACGTATTGTAAAAACTGCAGCACCACTGTGTATCTGCAAAACATTTAAATGCTGAAAATTAGGGAAAACAAAGTTCTGTGTTATAATGGTATGAATTTGTTGACTTCTCCTTTGCCTTCTAGACCAGAAAATACGTTCAGGAGTTTTGATTCTTTGTTTTAAAGGAGGAATTTACTATCCACTAATTTTCTTTATAAAATATTATATTTTTTCACCAGTTTGTAAACACATGCACTAGAAGAACCTTGTAGAACTTGGTTATAAATGAGAAAGCAAACAGAAAAAACCTTAAAGCATGCTAGTTAATGTTTCTTTGATCGGGCAATTTTAGCATAAGAACAGCAAAGTTTTGCAAATCACAGTTCTGCTGAATCAGGTGGTGATGTTTCCCTTCACCTTCTAAATAATCTGTTTAAAAGAAGAAAAGATGAGTGTTTGCTGTGCAGGGATGATACAGTTATTTTTTTAAACTTTTTTTTAGTTGCAGAGTGGCCAGCAAGGAGAACCAGAGCGGATGCAAATCTGGAATATTTATGCATATTGCTTCTTCTTGTTGGATATTCATGCCTGACAAAACTTTGTCCTAAAAAATTGTTCTCAGCCACATAAATTTTGAGTCTGCAGATAAGGAGGTGCCACTTCCATATCGGATTTCATTAATTTAATATTGCCAGAGAAAACTCTGGGGACTTGGGGACAGTTTAATAAATAACTCAGGATTAATATCAAAATATATTGTTACCAAATATAGAATAGCAGAGTAAAGTGAAACTTAGAGTGAAAGTCGGAACCAAGACATGCAGAATTAAACATTTTGGCTTGATGGAACAACCTTGATATACCCCCTTCTCCTTTTTTTAAAGAAATTAAAGGATTAAAATAACACAGATATTGCATTTCCTTTCATGAAAGCTTTGACTGTCCAGTGACTTGGCGTGTTTACTTTGAGACATGGGATTTTTAACTAAGTTGAATGTATTATTCTTTGAAGCCTTATAACTCTGAAGGGATAAATGAGATTACGTCACCAAGGAAATTGTTTTCTAGAGCGCTGTCTCAAGAGGCTGTAAGGTATTAGACATCCAAAAGATTTTCCTTTTTGTTGAGACTGGCAGCATCTTCAGATTTTATACATGTGCTATCCGGCTGCTTAGTGCTTTTTTAAAGAGATGGGCTTTGGTTTGGTTTGTTTATTTTTTAATTCAGAGGAGGATTCTTAGTTTTGAGGAGGATGCACTTGCATTTTAAATCAGGGATATAAACTCTCCTTCTTGAAAGAAATGAGCAGTCTTTTGATTAAAGATAATGTTGATTTTCACAGTAACCTCATGATGGTTTTACAACACATTGGAAAGTCATTATAGATGAGGAACGCATATATTCATCAGGCTAGATGTAGCCTGGCATGTCTCCAGTATTTTTTTCTCTCCGTTTGATACATTGTGTGGGATTTTTTTACAGTGGCGACTTCCCTTCAGGGAGAGTTTAATATATCTGGTAGTTGTCAGTGTTGAAAGGAATGCTTGGTGAAATTCTTCCCCTAGAAAGTTTTTTCTAGAACACTTACTTGAGTAAAGAAATGATTGCCCTCTAGATAAGGAGAAGCTATAACAGGTAATATGGCTGAAAGAGAAGCTTTTCCCCCAGAATTCAAAATTGCAGTGAAGCTCCTGGGGTACAATTATAAACTTCAGTGAAAAAAACAGTGGTCGGTGCTCTCCGTTGTCATCTTCCTGCTTGTTTCTTCTCTTTGAAAAAAAGAAAAGTCCAAATTTGGAAAAAAATCCAAAAATTCTTTGCGGATATAGGATGATGAGATCCAAAAAACTTTGGATAAAATAGAAGGATGATATATTGTATTTGTAATTAGTGGGTGGTGCAGAGTAGCTATAGCAGTAGCTACCATAGATATAATGCTATCAGAGAAAACTCTGCATGGTAGTTGTTACCATTTTACAAAGCTAAATACTCAATTACATAAATGTGGTGAAATCAAGAGGGGTAGACAAGTAGCAAAAGAAGCTAAAAAGAATTTATACACCATAATTATATTTTTTTAAAAAAAATTCAAGGAAAGTAAAATGAAAGTGGACAGCTGCAGGGTGAGCCCTGGAAATTTAGGTCCATGTCATAGCATGAAATTAATAACTTTCCTAAAGCACTCCAAGCAAAAAGTCACCTTTGTCATTTCCTCAAGGCTTAAATTTAAAATACTCTGTATAATGTCATGTAGTTTACCCTAATTCTCAAGGGAAAAAGAGGTCGAGTTCATCATTGCTATCATCCACACAGCAGATACATTAGAGACTCAAATGTTCTGAAGGCTGCGAATAATTAGAAAAAAAAAAGCCTTTAATTTATTAAAAGAACTAACATAAACTCTGCTTCCTCTTGGACATGAGCAAAAGCACTAAGGCAAAATGATCTTACCAATGGGAAAGTATTTCAGGAAAACTGAGGCTGCAGTGTTTCATTCAGCCAAGCCACAACTGAGATATACTGAGATATACAAAGAAAAAATATTTTTGCAAGAAAAGTTAACTAAAAGGCTTATGGAAAAAAATGTGAACTTCCCAACAGTCTTTGCTGAGTAAATCTCTAAGCATTCAAGACAACTGAGCATGTTCACACTCCTGAGGGTTCATGTGGTGGCGTTCTTTGCAGAACAATAAATTTGTAATTTATGATCTTGGAACGTATTAATATAATTTTACTGGCAAACATCTAAATAGTTGAAAAAAAAAAAAAAAAGTTGATTCTTTTGTACTGTATGCGCTTTAAAGTGTGTTTAACGTTTCTCCTTGAATTTACGAATACCTGTATATTACCTTCTGTTTCTTAGAAGGTAAAAGCAAAATGTCTAGAACACACAGTGCTTCATCCTAAAAAAAAACGAATGGCTACTTACCTACTACAGTATTAAAACTCTTCTGGTATTCATGCTTATCTGCTTGAGGGAGTCCTTCTGTTGATAGTTTTGGCAAGCCTGGATCAATTTTGTATTGAATGTCTTCAGGATTTCCGCACCCAGCCATATATAAGTGAACAAAAGATATGTAGGTGAAACCAGAAAACGTAGGTGTTGACTCTGTGCTTAAAGAACTGGCTTTTGTTTCTTTTTTACTGTGGCTTAACTGTTAAATTTTGGTTGAAAGTTGTTATTTGTCTAAATATTTTTCCTCGTTGCCCTGTATTTGAGACGGTTAGAAGAATTAATAAATAGAAAAATTTGTCTGAAAAGTTATTTGCCACTCTAGGTTTCAGTCAGATTTATTGGCTGTAGAATGGCACTTTCTTAGCCTTATAATCTGTAAAAAAACCCTTTTTTTTTTTTTCATGCATCAAATCAGTAGATGTATAATGAATATTTTGGAAGTTAGTATGAGGAAAAAAGAAAATATTTTTTTTTTTATTGTCCACTGAGACTTTTGCAGAAAGATTCCCTGACATATCTTTTTTAGGTGTCAAAACTATGGGATTTTGTTTCTTGGTTCCAGAGTTTCCTTACCTTAAAAAAATAGAGAACACTGAGTGCCAGTGCGTGTGTGTCTCTTTCCTGATTTTCGAATCTATGAATGAATTTCATACTGTGAATCTGCTTACCTGTCTTTTTCTTCCTTTGTTGTACGCAGTAAGTTTTCAGGGTTGTCCTTGGAGAACTTTTCTCCTTCGCTCTCCTGTAATCTCTTTCTGTCCTGCCTGTTCACCTCTCTCATACATACACTTTCTCCTAAACTGCTTATGTGTAAACATGCATTCAACTGCTATTCCCACGATGATGGTGCAAAAATCTGTTTCATATACCACTTTAAGTGATGTGCTACATGCTATTATGAAATTCCCTACAACTTTATTACGAATTCATCATACTGTTTATAAGTTACAGCTGTTTTCCAGTGGTTTGTGCCTCCTGTAACTTGGAGACCTTACATCTTGGGTCTGTGTGATGCAACAGGTGATCTGGTAATTTTGGCAAGGCTAGTTTGGAAAACCCTGTGTTGTGGAGAGGCAAGATGCCACTGGGTAGTTGCTTGGCAGTAGGTTTTTTTGTGGTACTCCATGATATTGTACTTCTTTACCAGGATCAGGAAGCATTGCCTCCCTAGATTTAGATACTTGCTTCATACTTTCTGTGCAAGTTTGTCACTTGGCTCATATTGAAGCCTAACTCACTTTTTCCTCAGTGCCCACTTGGAGAGCTTTTTCTGTCTACTCTAAAACCACTGGTAAATCTCTTTGATACCACTTTATGAATGCATCACTTTGACTTGAAGTTCAATAGGTCTCTTAATCTTGCCTTTCTTCTTTCCCACTCTTCAAATATTTTCTGGTACCTTCAACACCGACCATGTTGCTTGTTACTCTGGACTGTATCATGGTTTTGTTTCAGAACTAATTGTAAATATATGGTTGGACTCGATGATCCCAAGGGTCTTTTCCAACCTGAATGATTCTATAGTTGTTTACATGTTACTGATCGTTTAGGCATCATATCTGTAAGAGATGAAATATCATATCTAACAAAATAGGTACAATCTTCATCCAAGATCCTATTTTTCCTTTATTTTTATTAATGCATCTTTTTTTTCTGTCCTAAAAATGATAGTTTGTGTTTTCAGAATATTGCCATAATGATCACTTTCTAGCATCTTACTTTGGGCTTTTCATCACCCTTTCTTTGTTAAATAGACTATAAACTGCTTTTTGTCTTTGCTTCAGAGTTTGCTTTTGTCTCTTTCTCATCAATATTCACTCTATTTATAGTATTTGTTACTAGGAGATAAACTTTTACATAGAAAACGTTGATGGTATTGGCATTGCTTTCCCTTCTTTTATGATGTTTTTTTGTACTTGGGAGGATTTCCACGTGATATAATAATTTCATTTCCTTAAATGAATCTTCAGAACTCTTTTCATCTGTGATATACAGAGCACTGAGTGAATTGCCAGTTAAGGGAATACAAAATCATATCCGTTTATCAGTCTTTCTTTGTCCATTTGTTATTTGTTTCATCTTATACATAGGTTACAGAATCCTATGGGGGAGGCAGGATTTTAAATACTTCATTTACTCTGTGTTTCTGAAGTTCCCAGCGAAATGGCATATTTGGTATTGCAATTCCAGGAATACCTTTGTTAGACTTTGTAGGATTTTGATTGAGTGGGTAAGTGTTAACCTTTGGAAGAGGAAAAGATATTTTTCGTTAGCAATAGGCTTGGACTATCATAACATTGCTGTTCATGTTCAGTACCTTGTGGATTCATACAAGAAGTTGTTTGGGTTTTTTCTCACTATCATGATTCCTGCACAAATTGTCTATTGATAATAGAGTATCATGTAATGTGCTGGAGAAGAACTTACCCTTAAAAGGGGATCCTCTCCAATTTCTATTGCCTTTACCATATTGTTCAATTTTCAGTGGGAGTGTTTGCTGACATTCCTCTCAGGAGGATATCCAACCATTATTTTCAGTTTCACTTTCTTCTTGTTCTTCCACCTTCTTGCAGAAACATTGGTGTGTCCGGTGTTAATGGAGACCATGGTGGTTCCGTAAGGACATAGAAAAGCATTTTTCATTAGAAGAAAATGCTGTGTAATCTTGAGTGTGTGAGGAAGCACACAACTTCGTAGCACTGAGTGGAAAGATATCCCTGCCATTAAATCAGTTTATTTTTAATATTCTTGCAACGTCTGGAAAAGTAGTTGTCCACTGCATACAGACTTTAACCATGTCTGACTTCAGAAGTAGTTTGTAGTAGTTTATAACCACAGACATTATAATTTGAGGGTTACTATTTTCTGAAAAACCACTAACATTGCAGTCTGTGGTTGCATTTCCTAGATAAAATTTAGTACTGCCACCTGATCCTTCTGTGGAAACAAAAGAATTTTCCTATAAAATTGCAAACCATCATATGGCTTTTTTTTTTTTTTTTTTTAATAAATACTAAGTTCTCTGGTATACACAGTGCACTTTTTTCTTTTTGTCTTCCTGCATATATATACATTGTGATTACGTGGTTGTGATTCCTAACATATGGTTGAATATGAACTGTCAGTTGAGTACTCAAATAACTTTATTTTATGTTTTATTAGGTATTCTAATCTTCCAAACTGGTGTTAGCTGTAAAGAAGCTAATTTTGTGACTATAATGTAGTACTCCAGCCTCAGATATTTATTTTTTTTTTAAAGAAAAGGGTGGGGTGGGTGTGTGGAAAAGAGTTCCACCCCAAGTACAATTTGTGGAGCTCTTCTTCGGCTTCTTACGTGAAACGGGGCTTTCCCATTTTCTTGAATCTATTAAAATAACATTAAAGCCTCAAATAATGCTGTACATTTTTAAGCTAAAAATGAAATAAAGGCCAATTTTTACTTTTGAAACCAAAATCTAAATTAAAAAAAGAGCAAAGGAGGAGATGAAGGAAAAGTAAGCACATATGCTGACAGCATGTACATGCAGCTAAAATTTTATTAAACATTAGTCATAAGTAATATCAGAATTTAAATAATCTTCATATCAGTTGATAATTTACTGTAATGACACAGAAATAGAGCGAAGACAGATGGTAACTTTGAGAACTTAGAGGAGAGCACTTCGTGAAATGTCATATAGAAGAAGGAGTGAAGATTTTTTTCACAGAGGAAAAATGCGTATGACTGATTAATTTGAAGGGAAAAAATACGTGACTGCTTTATCTGGCGGACTGGGTGTTGTCTGTTTGCTCTTGGAAGCGTTCTGAAAACCGGATGGAAAGGATAAAAGAGTTTTCTTCCTGGTTTGTTGATACCACAGCAAATCTGTCTTTGGATAGTCTTGACTGGTCTGTCATTGTTGCACAGAGCTGTGAGTAAGGGACAGTGCAAACTAAACCAACCAGTTCAGTAGTGGTGTTAGTGGTTGTAGTGTCTGGTTTTTAAGACAAGCCTGGGAAGAAAGCTCTGTGTTTTCATGTACTTTTTCTTTTCTCCTGAATTTAATGAGCAGGATAATGTTTAAACTCTGTTGAGAAACAGACATTCAAATCACAAATAGAACCATATGATTCATCGTAGAGCATAGCTGGTGAAGTTTAATCACCAAAAATAAGTAGTGTTCTGGAGTATTACCAGGAGTCTGGTAAATACAGATGTTGGGATGAAGCCCACTAAAGTATGAGTCTTTGTCTACAATCATATGAGATCGTCCAGTCTGATGCCTACATGGTCTGTCTGTTGAATTACCATTGCCATGGCAGACTGTGACTGCTGAGATAATTTTCAGATAAGTACAGTTAATATGTATCTGAAAGTGAGATTTGGCTTTATTATGTACCCTATGTTAGTTTTTTAATATGAAGATAATAATGTTATATATTTGGAAGATATATCAGTACTTCTTTTGATTAACTAGTGATGTGGTAGATGAATCATAGGATCATTTAGGTTGGAAAAGACCCTTAAGATAATTGGGTCCAACCATAAACCTAACACTGGCAAGTCCACCACTAAACTGTGTCCCTAAGTGGCACATCTCCACGTCTTTTAAATACCTCCAGGGATGGTGACTCAACCACTTCCCTGGGCAGCCTGTTCCAGTGCTTGACAACCCTTTTGGTGAATAAATTTTTCCTGATATCTGATGTAAACCTCCCCTGGTGCAACTTCCTCTTCCATCACTTGCTACTTGGGAGAACAGACGAACACCCATCTCACTACAACCTCCTTTCAGGTAGTTGTAGAGAGCAGTAAGGTCTCCTCTGAGCGTCCTCTTCTCCAGGCTAAACAACCCCAGTTTCCTCAGCCACAACTCACAGGATTTGTTCTCTAGACCCTTCACCAGCTTTGTTGCTCTTCTCTGGACACATTCCAGCACCTCAATGTCTTTCTTGTAGTGAGGAGCCCAAAGCTGAACAGAGTATTTGAGGTGCGGCCTCACCGGTGCTGACTACAGAGGGACAATCACTTCATTAGTCCTTCTGGCCACACTATTTCTGGTACAGCCAGGATGCCATTGGCCTTCTTGGCCACCTGGGCACACTGTCAGCTCACATTCAGCCGGCTGTCAACCAACACCCCCAGGTCCTTCCCCACCAGGCAGCTTTCCAGTCACTCTTCCCCAAGCTTGCAGCATTGCTTGGGGTTGTTGTGACCCAAGTGCAGGACCCGGCACTGAGCCTTCTTGAACCTCATACTGTTGCCCTTGGCCCATCGCTCCAGCCTGTCCAGATCCCTCTGTAGAGCCTTTCTTCCCTTTCTACCCAGGATAATGCTGTGGGAAACAGTGTCAAAGGCTTTACTAAATGAAAGCTCTGTTTACTATGTTCACTTAAAATTGAACTTAGTGTGTGGTACAGCAATTGTTCTCACTCTAATATTGAGTCATCCACTGTGTAATTAGAAAATCTATATAAGACTAAAGAAACCACGGGTATTACAGAAATGGGAATAGCTGTTCAACATACCAGCTATTCCCAGTACCTTTTGGAATAGGTATTTGCTGTTTGGAATATCCAGTGATTCAGGATTATTCAAATTTTTCTGAACTACTGGATGCTTGAAATCTATAGGATATATATGCTGTAGAGTGAGGCATTGAAAAACAATGAGGGACTTAGCTGAATTCTTAAATATTCAATTTTTCAGATTTCTAAGGAAGGCAAGAAGACCCTTTGATCTCCATATTATAAAACTCTTACATTATAAGTATTATGAATGTGAACCAAAAAAAAAGTCAAAAGTTAAGACAATTTCTTTATTTAATAGTATAGAAGTAATCAGTAATCTTTTGTTCCTTGTGATAAAGCAAATAAGGGTAGGGAATGTTAGAAAATAACATCTTTTTATCAATTTACTGCTCTTGAAATAAGTATTGCTAACAAAGAGTAAAAACTAGCATAGTTACAGTACGCTTTGGTTATTGCCTCAACAGGAGGTTATACAACTTTGCTTTCACTATTATCTGTAACTGTATATTCTTCAGAGAGTTAATACTGGTCTTAATTTTGGGAACTTGCCATTGTAAATGGAAAAGAATTCTTTCCAATTTTATTTTTTCTGTTTTAATCTTGGTGTAATAAAATAGTCTTCCATAAAAGTATTGCTAATGGTTTCTGTTTTCTTGCGGTTTTTTAAGAGACTTGTAGAATTTAATTGTATTTTTATTTGGAATTTTGCTCGTATAATGTTCCAAGTAGCATGATATCAAGGAAAGTTAACATACATTATTTGATTGTAAGTATTTTACTGATGTAAAATTTTCTACATATGAATATGTAGCTCCTTATCAGTTCTGTAATTTGCTTTTAAGAGTTTAATGGGGTGAATGGTGAGATTTTCTTCCATTCTAATTAAGACAGTATTTTGGGACTTTTTGAGAAATTAAACTGGCATGAGATATATAATAAGAACAGCATATCTCTGTACTGTGTAACTTTCTGCTACTTTTTCTGTGAGTCTTGCCGGAGTTCTGTAGTGAGAGACATTTGTCTCAGGATTCCTCTTTGATAAACCGAATTAAAATAGAAAAAAATTATAATCACTTTTCACAGCTATGGTTTTCATATTTGCTGTATTCCAGAACAGTGGAGACTACATAGCTGCATATTTCAAATTTGGGATTTTAGACTTTTTCTGTTATAAACATAGCAAAAATATAGTTTTGGCTGAAAATGAGTATATAGCTAAAGGTAAAAAATACCACTTTCAGTTGAAACACTTCCACTGAAGAGTCTTGAAAAAAAAAAAAAAAAGATCTGGTCCAATTCACGGGTGGTATTCTTCATTTTGTACGCTAATACCATACGGTAAAATGCCACTCTTATATGTACTGATGAATTACGTAACTTTATAAATATCTTCTACTTTGAAAACCTTAGAATTCCACCTGTTTTCCAGAGTGAATACCACTGAGTACCTGCAAAAATACTTTCTGCAAAGAAGACAGAATTGTAAAGCACCAAGAATGTACAAGTTAGCACTCTGAGATTCTGTATTTAAAGCACGTGTCACTGTACATTGACAAATGTTTCCTAAACCAGTAAACAAAGCAATAAAATTTTTGGCATTCTATCTCCAATGTACAGTTATGTATTTCTCCTTAGGTTAGTCATTATTCCCACATAAATAAGTATGATGCTGTAACTGAATACTTTAAGTACTGCAGCAAAGTAATTGATTTCTTCTGACAGTGTATGTACAAGATAGACTCAGCCATTTTGACAAGAGCCTGAAAGCCTGTGAATAATTAAATTTAAAAAAAAAAGCTATCCTTAATTTTTATCTTTTTTCTTACTGAAATGTTGAAAAATGTCTTTTAGTTTCACTTTGTGTACAAACTGTGTTGCTTAGGAGGGCATTTTAATATTTAGTTAATGATGGATGATGGATTATATCTGATAGCATATAGGAAAATAAGACTTTGAACTTTGTTTAGATCTTTGGTCCTTTGGGCAGTTGGACTAGATGATCGCTGTAGGTCCCTTCCAACTGAAATATTCTGTTCTATTCTATTAATAGCAATGAGTCCATCCCTGCTTCTGTTGGAATGTAACGCCTGTGTTGCTTCCTTTTATTCTGCTTTCAGAGAACATTGTGTGTCTACTAACATAGCTTTAAAGTTACTATTTTGCTCTTCTTTAGGCCCTTTAGGATAATGAATTTACAAATTTTTGTAAAGATATTGCACACATTTATGATAACTGTCGTTGAGAAAGGAGTGCGGTCGTGGTAAAATTTTAGTAGGAAGGAAGGGGATGACCTGTATTACATTTGTGAAATACTTTTAATATTTACACTTACATATTTTCCTTTTAAAAAGGAAATTGTCAAGGAAGCATTAATGGAGGAGCAAAAACGAAGTGAAAAGGCAATCGAAGAAGCAGTAAAAAGGACAAGAGAGGAACTGATGGAATATATTAAAGAGCAGAAAAGGGTGAGTTACCAGTGGCTGATGGGTTTCACTTCATGCAGTAAAAAATTGGTGAAGTTTATTAATCCTGAAACCTGTCTTCAAATGCACAACAGAATCAGGAGTCATGTCTTCAGACTTTTTTTTTTTTTACAAACAATTTGTTACTATGATATATATATATATATAAAAAAAATATGTGTCTATTTATAAAATTTTAAGTTCATCACAAGCCAAAAAGCAGAAAATAATACATTGGTTGAAATTTACAGTATTTCTTATTACAGTAACATAAAGATGGTGCATAAGTGCAATCTGTCAAACTCAAATAGTGATCTGAGTTAGTTCACTGAAAGCATTCCAGTATCAATAACAGATGGTATTTTATGTTCACAAATGAACTTTACTGAGCAGTTTGCATGCACCCAAAGTCACTAACTTTTTCTCTCAACCCATATTGTGTGACAGCCTGAAAATATATTGGTATTATATTGAGCAGGATTTATAGTCAGTGCACTGGTCTCGTTATGAAATGTTGTAATGCTCTGAAACTTGGTTTCAGGTATTCTGTTAATGCCATAAACTTGCAGTTTAATGTTTGTGTATAAATGGTAAAATGTAACTTAAAAACCAGCTTAATTTGCTTTCAATAGGAGGAGAAAAATTAACACACTTCTCCCTTTCGAGGCTCTTTATAAAAATAATAACAAAAAAAAAAAATTCAAAACCCATCTTTTTTTGTAGCAGCCCTTGATCAAATTCAGTGATTTCAATATTCTCAATAAGCAAAATCAGTAAGCTTGAATCTAATTGGTAAAGTTGTCCTGAGAAGGAAGTAGAAATAATGTGTATGGCCTCTTCTATTCCCTGCTTTTATGGGCTGAATAATATTATGGGAAACAGGATTTTCACTCTACTACTAGTTAAGATTAGTATTGGATGAGCTCTCTTCCATTATGCTGTACCTGGAAAAGTTTCCATTTAGCAGTATGGGCCTTACTGGCAAAGACATTTAAACAGAATTTCAGGGTAAAACATGATCCATGAGGATGTTTGGGCTCGTTTATATCTGAAATTGGTCATTTACAAAGGATAAGCTGTGGGCAAAGTGAAAATAGGTCTACCTTGTATCATAAATAAGTTGGTCAATAGGGCCACTAGTGCAGATCATCTACTCCATCTAATGCAGACTCCTCACTGTTGACAGCTACATCCCACCATTTTGAATTGATGGTAATTTTCTACAGGTACTTCAATAGCAATTCATCTGTCCTTAATCTCTTAGATTTCCATTTTCACTAGGAATGGAGGCTTTCTTCCATTTTCCTTCCAGCTACACACACAGTTGGAGCTCGTTGCCATTATCCCCTTTTCAGAGTACTGTTAATCTCTCCTGTCCTTGTGAAGTTTCCACAAACAATGGAAATATCTTCAAAGAAACAAAATCCTCACTGATTTATCTAGTAGGAGTATAATTTGCATTCATTTCATAGAGTTTTTGAATATTGATCAAAGTATTTAGTCAACTTTTTTTTCCATATTGATCAATTGGCACATCTCCACTCATTTAAAATAAAAAAAAAAAAAAAATCATATGTAAGGACATACGATATTTCCGGCATAAATTGTCTGTCTGTATTTAAGTTGAGAATGGAAGATATTTTTAACTCCAAGCCATTTCACATAATAACTTTTATATGATTACGTAAGAGGCAAAGTAAATGGACTTTGGTCAAAGCCCATGCACCTGTCAGAGTAATAAATATACTTTATGGACTATACTAAAATGTAGCAGCTCTGGAAGGAATTCCTAGAAGGAACTCAAGAAAAATGCCTCAATTTCCTGGCTGAGATTCAGTGATACTGTTTGGGGGGTTTTTTTGAGTGGCAGGGAGAGTCCCAGTTACACGCTTGCACAGGTAGTGTACAACCGTGTATGTCTCATCACTGTTTCGAAAATAATTTTGTAGAATCCTTCAAACCACGGGGCATACAGGCACAACAATATTTGTACTTGGTTGGCAGTGATTAAGTGCTTCAGGAAAAGACTCATAAACAGATTCTTATCCAGCTTATTTTGTAATAGTACAAAGTACATTTCATCCCTCACGGTAAACGTGGTACATACCAGTTTTCAAAGTAGCTTGTAACTTGCTTAGACGTTTATTCCATTAAAGCTTTATTTTAGTAAAAGTATAATACTTCTGATATGAGTTGAAGAAAATCAGTTGTGTATTTGGCCTGTTTCATATTAACTGCAGATATTTTAAAATTGTAATGAGCATTTACAGTTGTATTTGTGCTTGTTCTTCGAAGAATTTCTCTAACAGTTTATAAAAGTTGGATCTGGCAATGCAGCAAGTTTTGCTGTACGTTATAAATGTACTCCAGCATTGTACCGTACTATATAAAATAGTAAATATTTGCTTTGAGTTAGAAAAAATTGATTGTGAATAAGTCTTTTTTTATAATAGATGGATTTGATAATTATTTGTATAAATAATTTGGGTCAACGTAAGATATACGTTCAAAGTAAACCATAGAAATCTCCTGTTGCAGTTCCAAAACTAACTCCAGTTCTATTCTAGCTATGCTAGTGCTAAAATAGTGGTTACTTTTGAGAGCCAAGACTCAATATGAATTAAGTGTTCCAAAATGACTGACCAACCATGAATCCAGCACATCAGTGACCTATGTACAGTTTAACAGTCACTTAGTATCTGGGACGTATGCATGGGATTATTTGAATTAGTAGAAAGTTACTTAGCAAAAAGCAAGTAATTGATGTTCCTTTGACCTAACACAACACTTTTCAACCCTTTTCTTTCCTGATCAGTAATCTTTCAATGGGCGCTCTTTAGAGCTGAGGAAACTAATTGTCCTGCCTTTGATAAAATTTTATCTGAATAATTTAATGTCGCATGCATAAAATTTTTCCATACCTAGGGTGTTTATAGATCCATCATATTTCAAATCCTTCCACAGATAAGTAGCTCAGAGTTAATTGTACACGTTTGACATTGTGACCCACGAATGAGTCACAGTCGCTATGAGTGAAACAAAAAGTGATTTATAGTCTTATTTTCTCATGAACGAACAAGGAAACTTCAAGGGATTTTCTTTTAAATACTAAAAACGAGAGGTTGGTTAGATTAAAATTAGGAGGAGAAAATGGAAAGCAGTGCAACAATATCATTATGCTAAAATGTCCAACATAAGAACAAATGTAACTTGCTCTGTATTCAAGCCAAAGTCTCAGGCTAGTGGAGAATTTGTTGGCAGTTTTTCACCTTTGATTAAAAAACACTGCAAGCTGAAACAAAAAATAGTGAAACTGTGATGGCAACATATATTTTCACACAATAAATGAAAGAAGATGCATTATGGTTATGCCTTTTTCATACTCCAAGTAGGATCCCAAGTTTTTAAAAGATGTGTAGCACTATATTGCCAACAGTTCAGCTTATGAACTGCAATTACAGTTTTATTTTCTCAGTTCTATATTAAATGAAGAATTCTGTACTATAATTATTTAATTTTTTTTATGTTGCCACAGGCAACATCTTAAGAATTCTGGATATCTAAGATGCGAAGGAAATTTCAGTCAGTAATTTGAGTCTTTATTATTATTTCATAATTATTTCATAACCACCACCATTCCAAAGCAGGCTTTAAAACTGAAAAAGACTATCATATCCATTCAGAGATCTTCCATAGCTATCAAACTTGTAGAGGTTTATATAAACATTTGTAACACCTTGAAAAAATTGTTCTGAGTCAAATTTGAATACACTTGCTATAACTATTAGCCAGACTTGCTTTCTCCAGCACAGGTACATCCACATTATGTCCAGAAAGTTATCTTTATTAATTGCCTGAAGGAATATTTGATGATATTTGATTTGATGAAGCAAAACAATGCTTCACAGTTTACAATGCTGGTGTGGTGGGAAATGAGGGGAGAGAGGTGAAACATAGCACATAGGTAGAAAGAAGATGGGCACTGAAGCACGATTAAACGGCAAGCCACTACTTTTGTCATAAAAATAAATGTTATTCTCGGGTTTGTATGCAGTACAAGGACACAGCACAGTATTCAGTGCCACCTGTATCCATGACACATGGATGTAGAGGGAAGCAAGATCTTGCAGTTTGGTTAGAGTGAGTTAAGAGCGAGGAAGCACTTGTCCCCGAGGATCCAAAGTCTATCCATTTTGATTGAAGCTCAAGATTCACTAACGCATTTGTCAGTATTGTCTTTTGTTGCTTGATTTTCATAATCCTGTAACCTCTGGCCCTGCCTTGTGGTGTTTGGTCATTGGACTGCTCTGAAAACAGCCAGAACTGTGTCAGGCCCCGGCACATTAAGTGCCCCAAGATAGAATAAACCACACAGGCCAGCCACTGAGGCTCACACTGCCTGGGTCACTGGTTGAACTGGGAAGCATTTACCAGCTTTTTGCATTAATTCTTTAAAAATGTTAATGTTTGTCTTGATACAGAATGTATCTGAAGGAGTTCCCCGTTATTGGGTGGAACAGCTCTGGCGTTTTTTAACGGTTAACAGTTTATTTTTGCTAAAACGTCACGCTGATGTGGTAGCATACATGTGTATGTAGGCTCTTACATGTATGTGTGTGTATACATCCATATTTGTATTTATTACTTGGGAGATCAGGCCAAGAAGTAGAGTCTAATGTCATGTAAACTATGGCCTAGTATTACAATTCCTGAGCTGTCGATCCCTGGACTGTGAGAGGCATAACAGTGCCCTGCCACTGACCTGTAGAACTTTTGTGATATTTTTGGTTAAAGACTTGATTAACGGGTACGTGCTGCTCTGTCAGGAGTATAAAGATAGGCTGGGCCCATCCCTGCTCCAGTTTCTTATGGACTTCATGTGTGACTTTGGCCCTTTCACTGAACACTCTTTGCTTCAGTTTGCTAGGGCTGAATTAAGTGAATATAAATACAGCTTTGTCCCAAAGGGCAAGTTTTGTGAGCAGCTCCAAGGAACTTTGACATTTGTTGTTTGCTCCTGTGTGCAATGTAAGACTGACTGTGTAAAATTGACTGAAATTTTGGAGGTATGTTAGAAGTATTCCAAATACATGAGGGGAAGAACAAAAGAATCACAGAATCGTCTAGGTTGGAAAAGACCTTGAAGAACATCCAGTCCAACCATTGACCTTATACTCGCAGTTCCCAACTACAGCATAGCCCTAAGCACTAAGTCAAACTTACTCTTCAACCCCTCCAGGGATGGGGACTCCACCACCTCCCTGGGCAGCCCATTCCAACACAAGAAGTGTGATAGCTTCCCGTGTAAAATATTGTTTGGACAACACCTTTGTCCTAGTAGTTTGTTTATACATGCCCTGATTCCTTTCGCTGTTCCAAGATGTGAAGAATACAAGGTGCAGCCTGCACCAAATGCACCAGCTCATGAAGCTGTAGAGTGGAAGACGGGAATTGTTATAAGTTAGTAAAAGTAGATTTTCAGAATCCATTCATCCGAGAGAAGCCAAGCCAGCTGATTTACAGGAGTAATGGTTAATTTTTGACCAGGAAATAAGCTTGAAAATAAATTATAAAATAGCAGGAAAGTAGTATCTAAATAAAATAAATTCAGTATCAGAGTATATTAATCTCCCGTGCTGCTTAATCTTATCTTCAAGTAATGAAAGCATTCCTAAAGGCCATATTTTAGACTTTTCTTTCTATTCACAATGTGGAACTACACATTTTTCTTTTTATGCAGTTGAATTCAGTGCCTGCTGTTCTATGAAGACAATTCCTGAAAGATACTTAAATTTTATATTACTGGCTCAGATTTTTTTTTTAATTAATTTACAGATAAAAAGCAAGAAAAACAACTTTTAAAAGTCTGAAAAGATTGAATTCAGTGAATTTTGGTCTATTCAATGTTTTCAAATGAAATAGTTGAGATCTTCAATGCTAACAACTAATAAGTGGGGATTTATTTTATTTTTTTTAAAGAATATTTTAGCTAGATATTCACACAACATTTTGTGTTTCTAGCAGGAGCATTCCAGCAGTAAAACATGTTGGGAAGTAAATATTTCCATCTGAATTATAGAACAGAATATTTCAGTTGGAAGAGAACTTACAGTGATTATCTACTCCAACTGTCTATACATTCCTTTGCTAATTTCTGTGAGGAAAATGAACACTATAACTGCATAAAGAAAAAGATGGGCATTCATTTTATTATTATTATTATTATTATTATTATTATTATTATTATTATTATTATTATTATTATTTAATTGGCTTCTCTGTATTTTTTGGTTTTCTTTCCAGTTGGTTGTATATACTAGTATCATTAAACTTATTATGAGGCAAAGGTCTGATGTGCAGTAGCTTGGGAAAAAACTCATGCTGCATTTCCCTGCAATAAATATGAAAAAAAAGTAAATTAGCTGTTACCTTTTGATCTAGCTGTCCAAATGAACTATCCAGTGGAATACATCCTTGTAGACCTGATCCTGCAAAATTATGTTTTCATACTTTCTGCACTGCAGTTGATCCTGTCTACTTCAGATGGCATGAACTGTAAAATTTTGCCATAAAATTTATTTCGGTATCAGACAAAGAAGATCTAGAAGTGGTCTCACACTCAATTCACTGCTGTATATTAAATGTTTAAACTGCTGCTTTAGCTTCAAGTCTCAGACTACGAATGTAAACTTGGTGAGTTCCAGGAAAAGACTAGTTTTTGTATGCAGGTATGTTAGAATTATTGTTAAATTTATTAATTCTAAGGAGCATGTATCACATTTTAAAATTTTCAACTGAAATTCAAGCAGGCTTCATTTTTCTGGCAGTATTGTGTATTTAAAAACCAAACAAAATAATAACCACTTCAGTTGTTTCTTAAAATCAGTAAGTACCAAATGACTCCAGTAGAAAAATCTGTGGTAAAACTATTGCCAGTATAAGTCTGCTAATTTTTTAGAAAAATTTCTTTTTTACTACACATTCTGGATGAAGATTAGTAAACTTAAAATCTTGTAGGGGAATGAAGGAACAGTAGGAAATACGAAGTTTGATTTTTAAGGTCAAATTCCAACCATCTTTGCTCTGACAGTTACAAAGTACATGTTCGAAACGGTCTAACCTACTGCATCTCGGGATTCAAAAGAGAATTTAAAGTTACTATCCCAGTCTCTCATTAGTCTTTCATCAGTGAGACCTGAAACAAGAATGCACGGTTTAGCCATACACCACAAAAATTGCCCTAGCAATTTAGTAATTATTGACTAAAATATGACATTTCACAAGTCCAGGGTTTGTTCAAAAAAAAAACCATGCAGTGATAGTTGTGGGGGTTCTGTTCATTCTGTGTCACATTCTCTTGATTTTGCACATTGACTTCTGAAAGCACTTTTTATTTTTAACTAGATTTTCTGGAATAGGAAGGCTGGAATGGACTTTTTAGGTTCTCAAACCAATCTTTTGCTGTTATATGTAATTCCTTTCCGAAGCGGTCATTGAAATATCATTTTGAAGCACTTACAGTAATCCTTTTCCAATTTATTAGGAATCAGTGACTTCATGGATTTGCCATTCAGATGAAGATATTGTAGGGCTGTAGGGCCTAGGATGATCTTTGACAATATGGGCCTTTTTTTTTTTTTTTTTTTTTTTTTCCTACTGTGTTTTCTAGCCTCATCCTCTGGTCAGAAAGTCAACCACTACTCACTTCTGTTTCTTTACTGCTTTCTTCAGTAGAGGGTCATTAAGTCCTGGCAGTGCAGTTGCTAATTTCCCAACAGTTGGTATTTCTGTTCATTGTATATATCTGTAAAATTATTAGGAGACAGAATAATAGTGTAGTAATAATTTTGTGTTAGTTTATTCTGTGTCTGTGCAGAGTGATTAAAATGTGGTCACAAAGTTGAGGTTTTTTCCCTTCGAAGTTTTGTTCTCTTCAGTAATGTGGCCTTACTGTAATTGTGTCTTATTTTTGCATATGGAATTGTTTGGAAATTCTTTCTGTAATCATCAAGGAAGAGTTTTATGACCCTTTTTGTGTAGGGAGCTTTATCCAGTACCTCTTTAAATAAACAGTAAAAGTCCCTTTTAATTTTAGTGTGAATACAAGTGCCTCAAAAATGTCAGCTCTGTTCTGGAACCTAGAACTTTAATTGAATTTTCCTAGTTATTTTACAGGAATTCTTACTCTTTCAGTTATCAGTTTTGAGGTTTTTACTGTGAGGTCATTTGACATTTTAAATAATTATCTGGATTTTTTTTTCTCTTTATAGTTACTTCATACTAGACTTTATGCAAGATGTTTATGCACTGGTTTTATGGTTTGGTTTGGGGTTTTTTTCATTCCTGCGGTTGACTTTTTAATGTCTACAGTACTGTGCATTTTGTGTTTTAAAATAATTATTTCCAGTAGTGTCAAATAAATAATTGAACTGGGTTCTCAAAGGGTGACTTCACATTAATTTGGAATAGATTAGATCCAGTGTGATCTGAAATAATATCTTGGTGCAGAATTTTTTATTTCCTGTATTTATTTAGATTTTTTTATTGACATCTTTTCTACCAACTTTTCATGTGTGAAGTGTATAAAACCTTTAAAAAAAAAAAAAAAATTAAGCCAAGAGGAGGAGGTTCTAACTTATATTCTTCCTACTTCCAAAACACTGGAAAGCTATTGAAAAAATCTATATTTAACCTAGAATTTTCTGTTCCAATATCTACATTTTGTAGGAATATTTGCTTGACAAAAATTTGACTGATTATAATGGGTATATAGACCTACTGGATTTGTTGTCTTAGAGACTAAAGGTTGAAATAAGTAGGTCACGAAGATGTGTTGCACTGAGTGTCTGTCAATCACATGCTTAATTGCACCTCAGTTCAGCTGACAGCACGTTTTGCTTGATTTTTTTTTTTCTCCTTTTTATATTGAAGGTAAATTAAAATTTATTCCCCACATGTCATTTGAAATGCCCTTCTATTTTTGTGTTTCTAGTTATACATCATTATTCTGTTTTAATTCTTTTATATTTAATAAAAGATCTTTGAATAGGAGCCACGTAGTCCTCTATGTAGGTCACGTTGTTTCACACCTTTTTTTCTTTTTACAACTGGTTTTTAACCTTTGACTGATATTTCTTTGTTTATGGCTAAGATTTAAAATGCAAATGATTAATCTTTAAAATACCAATGTTTTGCCAGAACCATGTAGAGCTAGTTTTATAAACACTGAACCATGCACTAGGGCAACAATGTGAAATATTTAATGTAACTGAAACCAATCTCAAAAATAGTAACAGTGCATTTTAGTCCCCAGCGATTGTTTAGTCCCCATCGTTTAGCCTCTCACAATTTTAGTCCCCAATTTAATGGATAAAGCTGCTTTTCAGAAGTAGAAAATGAATTAAATTGCATTTTAGTATTAACTGTGACTGATTTTTAATCTTTCCCTTGCCTTCATCATACCAAGCATATACTAAGGAATTAGTATTATTTACAAATTTGCAACATACAGATATTTTCTTCTATTTCCTCTTTTTCTAAGTCACAAGAGGAACTTGATTTAGTTGTGTTTAATATTCAATGTGTTCAAATTCTCATTCACTGTATTTTGGTACCTGTTGGTTCATTTGAATCATTTAAATATTTTCCAGAGGGGGAAAAAAAAAAAAATGAGGGGTTCAGTACCAAAAGAAAATCACTCAAACCAGAATATGATTTTTTTTAAAAAAAAAAAACAGGTTGAAAATTAATTGCTACCATTTCTGTTTCTTAAAGTACGGAAATTCTAGGATCATCTCAGCTTCTTTATGAAGTGTTAATAAAGCAATTATTACTTGATACTGATTTTTACATTTAAAGATACACTATCAAAATTACCATTGTTATATTGATATCTCATCTTGCAACATTTGGGTTACTCTCAGCACTTTTATAACGTTTTCTCATTTTAATTGGAAGACATTGTTTAAATACTTAAGAGGGGATTTCTCTGAAACAGATGTTTGGCACTTACAAAGATGCAAGTTAATATTTTCCATTAGTTTCAATTTTATTGGAATTTCTTGTTAAAAAAAAAAAAGAATATTGTCATATGGTTTTGTTTTCTGCATATTTCATGAAGAAGCAGTACACAAGAGCAAGGCTTGGGTTTACCCCCTACTTTGTATTTGACCTGATTTTTTTTGTGCAGTTGAAACACTTAAGTAAAAGTTATACATTTTCTTAATGACTTTGTGGACGTCCTTGAATTTTCCTTTCATCATGTTGTTGGGTTTAGTTTTAGGTATCATCTTGCAAAAGGATTCTTTATAAAAACCAAGGAAAAAAAACAAACATTCAGAAGTGTTTGTCTCTTAAGCTAGGTGCTGTATTATGTCTGTTCCAAGAGGTTCTTATGATCTTATTTTACTGGAAGCCTCAAAACTACTATAGTCTAGCTTGAGCAATATAAAAGTGTCTTCTGATGACACGGTTCATTCTGTTTGCATGCAAACACGTGTTTTCATTCAAACCCTGCATCATACAAAGAATTAATTAAATCCTGCAATTAACAATACTTAAAATATGACATTAAGGATTATAAAGTGGTCTAGTAAATAGTTAGAAGATGTCACCTGCAAAACAAGCAGGAAGATACACTTCTTTCCATAATCTGGAACTCCTTCCCACCAGATGTTGTAGATGCTGAAAGCCTAAATGATTCTTAAAAAAAAACACCTAGACAAATTTTTTGGGGAAAAAAAAAAAAATCCATCAAGAGCTGTGAAATGCAAACATACTTTTCTCTGGCTAAGGTAGTAACTCTGTCAGTGCATGCTGCTTCTGTTATACTCTTTTTAGGTGCTTGCTGTTTGCCTCTGGAAAAAATAGATGCTGCACTAGACGGACATTGGTCTGATGTGTACCAACATGTTGCGTACAGCCTATGTTCTTGTTCCGAAAACAAAGCGGACAGAGAGTTTTTTAAGGAAAACAAGGCAATGTCTGCAAGAATTGCCAAATCCACTGGCTGTGTGCTGCATCCTGGGGAAGTACAAAAGGAGGCACTCGGTTGTTTTCCATTTCCTCAAGGGCCCAGTGTAATAGAGCAGCTGCCACATTTGTAGGACCTACCTGTGGCTCATGTACTGTTTGTTGCCTCAGTACTAAATATGGACATTTCTGATTTGACTTCTTATTTTAGCATATGTGCGATCAACTTTCCTGTGTCTACAGCAAAATAAAAAAAGGATTTGTGGAAAGTTGGTAGAATGCTAAAAATTATATTATGACTCAAGGTCTAATTCCAAATATTTCTGCTTTTAATTGTCTCAGAAAGCTCGGGGAACCGCGCTCTTAATAAATCCATTATGCTTTCATGTCATGGAGTAATACATATATGGACTTCATTAAGGCTTTTTTTTTTTTAAATGAAATGATGAAATTAAAATCTGATACTTAAAAGAAAAAACTACTTGTATTATTCATGCCTTCGGCCCATGATCCAGTCCAGGAGAGTCAAATGTTACTTTAAAGCATTTCTGTAAACATTTTTAAGAATGAAAACAAATAATGATGTCAAAAGCTTATCAGTTTGACAGCCTCTTTCAGATATTGTATTTTCCTGGAATACGTCTTTTAATGAAACATACACCTTGTTAGGCAATGTAAATGAGATTTACTTTGAAAGAGAAGATAACATCTGTGACCAACTCTATGAACCTGTGTTTGGAAGGATTACCTGAAGTGTTCCTGTGAATTCAGTAATTTTACTCTCTATATACTCTGTGTATTTCAGTGGAAGATAGAGAGCCGTAGCAAGATTAGATGAATAAATGCCCTCAATATTATTCCAAGTTGCCAGCCTCGCTGTTGCCATCTTCTTTTGGTCAGCAACTGCAGCAGCAAATAGATCTTGCTGTAGTTATCCCTGTTTGGTTCCCTGTTCGTGCTACCCATGCTGTGGATCCCACGGGATATGTAGCTGTCATGTGTTACACCATTGTTTTTGGTGGAAAGTAATGAGGATTTTTTTAGAGTGAAAAATACCTCCCAGGAGCCATTTTCAAAATTACTTTTATTATAAGCTTAGGGCCGCAACTGAAAAAATATAGTTCCTTTCTGAGGAAATGTGAAAGTTGCACAGAAGGCAGCCTTATTCAGAGGAAAATATACAGTGCTGCACTGAGCTTTCCTTAGAAAGAACATATAAAAAGAATAAAAGCAGCAAAATTATTTTATTATGACAGGAGGAGATTTACTCAAGGAATATTTATGCTCCCAAAGGATATCTTCCGCCTGGAGATCGGTCACTCAGAGAATCTGCTCTGAATCTAGGCTTGTAACTCAGGACATCAGATCATTTAAATGTTCAAGCTGCTGTGTAATACTGACTTAGGCAAGTAAAAGTCTGTTTGTCAGAGGAGACATCTATACAGACTAGAATGCCACCCAGAGAGTTCCAGCTGAGTTTTAGTTCCTTCTAATATCTACCACATTCTGTTGCATGAGAAAGTTGAAGAATATCACCATCCCACTTGTGTCCTACCTATTTTGTGTATGCTGCCTCTCTGCCAGTGGCTACCTCGGAGGGAGTAAGGGCTCACAACTTCTAAAATACCTGCCCCATCAGTGCAGATGTAGAGCTGGGAAAGGAAGAATTTAACTCGTATATTGTGCAGCAGATAGCCACGCTGAAGGAAAGTAAGAAAATTTGCCTTCCAGTCTCACGTTGTTCCTTCCCTTATGTTCAGTGAGCGAAAAGTAGGCAAGCTGAGAGAAATAGCATAGTGGTTTAAATTGTTTTTCAAATCTGCTTCATGTTTAGTCACCTTAGAAGTTACTTATAAGTAGATACGAAACTTGCAGACAGAAATGTGATTTTTCATGTTAGGTATCCTTGTTCACTGTCCAGAAACTGAGTGAGGCTGAAGTCAATAACCCAGAATATTTCCAGGTGTGTTATAAAACTTCCAATGATCAAAGCAGTTAATTGGTCACTACTGTACTTCAAACCAAGATCTGTTTCAAATTATTTGTTGTCAGAAAGATCAGGAAATTCTTTCTTCTGCTTCATATGTTCAGGCTTCTTCTACATAATCTGCAAATGTTGTTTGCCTTTTGTTAAAAGCCAGGCGTTGTTAACTCTTAAATTCTCACAAATATTAGGAAGGTTTGTGGAATGGAGGTCTACAAAAGTATTCTGTTGTCCAATTCCAACATTTTTATTGTCAGTGCTACAGTTTGAATGTTTTTTATAAATCTCATAGTTCAGTAATTTACTGCCTATTCATTGCTATTGAGTGCTTAAAAAATATTCATTCAGTATGTTAGTTTGCATGTTTATATCAGACAAAAATGCACTACTCTAGTATTGTGCCTATTATGTGTACTTTTTGATTTTTTGTGCTCATTAGCTGTGCAGAGAAGAAAAAAAAAAAGAATTCTTGTAGTTGGCATACATAGGAGAAAGTAAGCCACAAGAGAGAAAGTTTTCTACCAAATAAAACTTGGGCTGAATAGGTTATTTAAAGAAATTTTCTAAATGACAAAGATTTACTTCATGAGATAAGTACTTAGAGTAAACGTTTCTTGTATTTGAAGCTCCTGAACTACGACCCACAGCAAGCAAATTTTAACTTTTCCTATTTACAGTGACATTCATCTTCCTTCAGGAAAATTCACAGCTTCTTTTCTGACAACAGTTATATTAAGCAGTCACATTTTATCTGCGACATCGTACACAGCTCCCATTGACTTTAAGGGGCGTATTTTGACCTCTCAGGGAAAGCTCATGTGTTTGGGCTTGAGTAATCATTGGAACGGCAGACTTGGTTTTGCGCAGCCCACATTTCCCTGAGAGACACAGACACTTGTTACAAATGCACTCCCATCCTGATTTAAGGGAAAGAAGCTGGGAGCAAAGATAAAACCACTGTGATGAAAATCACTGAACTGCTGTGCGTTCCCGCATGATTCCTACAGCTGTGCCTCATGACCTTTAGAAGAAAGCAGAACTAAACGTTGCATTTCCCTGACTAATAGTTAACAAAATATAAGTGCACGCTTCAGGCTTGCAAATATCCAAATGAGATATTTGGGGGGTTTATTATTTAATAGATCATTTTGGGTTGTTCAGATTGTCTGAGGAACTGTCTGTAAGTGACTCCTAAAGGCTGGCTATATAAGAAGGTGTGTGTACCTCTACACACTTGTTTTGTTATTCATCCATCAAAACCATCGCAGAAGATGGTCAGTGAAGTTTTTCTTAAACAAATCAGACTAAAAGTTCTCCCTTTACGTATCCTAGTGCTGCAGTTGAAAGAATATTTTAGTTCTCTACTATATTGGCAAATACATCTTAGTTAGCATATAGGTCATATAGTCTTCATAAAGACCTTGTAGTTTATAACCCTTTTTATATTAAGAATTAAGTCAAATTAATGGGGAATGTCAGTGCAGTAGAAGAGAAATAAGATGTCTGTCAGGTAGCTGAAACTAGCTGTGATTGTAAAAAGTCGTTTGAAAACAGTGTTATTACCAGAGAATGCCTCCAAACATCACTTTAATAGAAAATAACAATGCTTTATTGGTCCCTGTTATCAGACACATAAAAGTCTATGGGTTTTTTCTTGCTGTTTCTGTTAATGATTTTTAATTTTCCACTTTCGAAGGTGACATTATCTCTGTAGAAAAATCTATATGTGTAATTGGTGTTTCTGACACTGAGGAAACGTCACAAGGCTAGAACCATTTTCATCTTAACCATCTATCAGTCTTCAAGCTTATTACCATAATTGTGGCACATTGTAATTAAAGCAATTTTTATAGCATTTTGGCTTTCTATCCGAGTTGACATAGAGTTCAGCTGTTGCTTATCTATATTTTGACTATGAGCCAGCAATGTGCACTCGTAGCCCAGAAAGCCAACCGTACCCTGGGCTGCATCACGAGCAGTGTGGGCAGAAGGGCGAGGGGGGGGATTATCCCCCTCTGCGCCGCTCTCAGGAGACCCCCCCTGCAGTGCTGGGTCCAGCTCTGGGGGCACCAACGTAAGGACATGGACCTGTTCGAGTGGGTCCAGAGGAGGCCAGGAAGATGCTCGGGGGGCTGGAGCACCCCCTGTGAGGACAGGCTGAGAGAGCTGGGAGGTTCAGCTGGAGGAGAGAAGGCTCTGGGGAGACCTTAGAGCGGCCTCCCAGGGCTGAAAGGGGCTGCAGGAAAGTTGGGGAGGGACTCTTGGTCAGGAGGTATAGGGATAGGATGAGGAGTAACGGTTTTAAGCTGAAAGAGGATAGATTTAGATTAGCTATAAGGAAGAAATTCTTCCCTGTGAGGGTGGTGAGGCCCTGGCACAGGTTGCCCAGAGAAGCTGTGGCTGCCCCCTCCCTGGAAGGGCTCAAGGCCAGGTTGGACGGGGCTTTGGGCAACCTGGGCTAGTGGAAGGTGTCCCTGCCCGGGGCAGGGGGTTGGAGCTATATGAGCTTTAAGGTCCTTTCCAACCCAAACCATTCCGTGATTCTATAATTCCCATCTGGGAGAGCATGTTAGAGCAGTGGTTATATAACATACATCCCATGTAGATCCAGACTTCAATTTTTCCCGTGTAGAGGATAGTATCTGTGCATCATGTGACGTTACAGAACCTGGGGACAGGGTATGTATTGCTGACCATTCCCTTCTTGGTCAGGAGATCTCAGTTCCTTACCTGGAACAGAGGATGTATCTTACGTTTCATCTGGTCCTCTCGATCCATCTGCGTTGTGTGATTACCAAAGGCTTGAGCCTCAGAAAGAGAGAGAGGGAAAAACTAATAATAGCTGGAACAGCACACTCACACCTTGAATACAGCGTATTTAGGAAAAGAAGTTGTGAATAAGGGAGAGAACTAGATGCTGTTATGACATGTTTCAGTAACAGATATGATAACTCGTATATCTCATCACTGTGAATAGGAAGGACCCTTCTTGAAATACTTGTGTTATGGACGGGTGAATTTCATTTATTGATCCATTTGTGTTAAGTCGCTTGCAAAATCATGCGTCAAAATGAGGGAATTTATTTTTGAACTCTTGTAGGTAAAGCTTATGCCCTTCAACGCTGGACAATTATTATGGGAATTTTGAGATGTGTTTTTGTTTTGCAAGTGTGCTTGATTTCAAGTGTCAAGCACAGCCTCCTTCTGAAGGTTTATTATTTGAAGACAAGTGCAAGTGGGAGAGGTTATGAAAATCAGTTTCTTTTAAGTTATTAATCTTATTTGAGTGATTTATATTTTTTTTAATACTTGCTATATTTTAATATGACTTAGAACAAAATAGGGTGTCATTACCATTCTTGTTCCTGAATGTTTGGCTTGGCATTTGATGCAAGGCCTCAATTGCAGGCTGAAGTGCCAGCAGCTGAAGCTGAAAACAAGACTGCGGTGGGCAAACTCAAGATTTAATTTCAGAAAGAGTGTTTATATTTTCCCTGGGGCCACATTAATGAGAGTCCAAACCCTAAATGTTACCACCAACACATTTTAACAGACCAGTTTCCCAGTTTTTAAAGTGTGGTGTCACCTTGAGTATTTTTCTTCTAGCTTTTTCCCCTTCTTCTGACTTTAAAAGAAAAGCTATAAAGCTATATCATTTTTGGCTGAATTGAATGTCATATTCGGGCAACACAAAGCTCTGTGTAAATGCCACAAAGTCACATTTAAAAACATTTACTCCTATCTTCTGTTTCTCTATCAACTATTTTAATAATTCAGCTTTAAGTTACCAGTGCAAAACTTCACGTTACTACAAAACACACCACCATCTGGTATGTACATATGTGTTAGAGGGGACCACATATGGATGTCCTGAATCAGCCTGATGTCAGAACATCTGTGCCATGCCTAGGATGAACTTGTGACCAACAGGTCAGTGCCAAGAGAGACAGTAGTGATGGGGTCACTGAGAGGTCCTTAGCTCAGTTTCCTGCTCCTTCAGCTGGGCCTGTTTTGTGGCTTTAATAGGATTAAAGAAACATTTACATTGAGGCTTTAGGAGCATTTTCACACTGCTCCTTTACCCAGCTCAAAGAGCAGTATAAATCCGAAGGATTAAGTAAGGGATTTATGTAAAGTTGTAGTGTAAGATGAGTTGGTGCACCTGGCTCTCCTTTTTCTCTGTGAATAAGCCATACCGAAGCAGTGTACTGCATGTGATACAGAAGCAAGCTTGGCATTTTCCCCTGAACTTTTAGATCTTTGTAAGATTTGAAATTATTGTTCCTAAATATTAAAATGAAACGGTAGTTTCTGGTGGAGGAATGTACCGTTTCAATCTATAGATCCCATTAGACTTTTTCTCTTCAGAGGGTCTCATGGCGTTTTTCTTCCACCTTTCAATACTGAAACATCATGCGTGTAAGAGACTTTTTAATTTCCTGGAAATTACAGTACTCTGTCTTTAAAAACGTAAAGGGGGAAAAAATACAATTCTTTGCCACTTACTTAGGTTCATTAAGATCCAAAGGAAATTGTTAAATAACCAAAATTACCATTTTCAGACTCCATGAGTAATCATTTATGCTGATGAAAGCAATTTAGTTGAAACTACATACGTAACCTGTTGTATGTTTTTTGCAATTACTTTAGATTAAAATTGCCAGAACTTGAAATTCTTTACTTAAAACTGTTTCATATATCCTTTTGTGCCTCACTGTATAAATCTACAAAGACAGAGATTATGCCTGTAGTCTTTAGCCGGGCGAGATTCCAGTAGAAACTGAAATCAAGTGGTGTTATTGCTGAGAAAATATTGTGCTATCAAAGCCAAAAGGGGAAAAAATAACAGGATGAATTATAATGTTCAACAGTGAGATGACTGGTTACTACACTATTTCAAAACCGCTCTTCTGATTTAGACGTGTTGTATTTTTAATCCAATGTGTACCGTTATAGTTACCTTAAGGTGTGTATCACCTTTGGATTTGGTTTGCAGTCACATAATCATTCAACTTGCTCTGTGAATATAGACTGTTCGCATTAATAAAGATTTGCAGTGTACACTGTATTAATGTCACCCAGCTGTATCCATCAGTGGATAGTGGTGGTGTTTTTCACATCATTAGGTGATTAAGCAACACCTGAAGTTCAGGGAGATGCAACATCTGTCATCCAGGGTCTTTATTCTGCAAGTCCTTGATAAGGAAACAGAAGAGACTTCCATATTTCTTTCTCTTATCCATTAGGAAGGCTGCGTATGACAGGAGGAAGTGATGCATCCTTTTACACCTCCTGTCCCCTGTAAATGAGGATCTCCTGTATTATTCATGAGTCATCCTTCCGTGTTATAATTAAACAATATACTGTATTTCTGGAAATCTGACAATTTTAACTAGATCATTTATTTTGAGATTGGTCACTTTGCGTTCTGTACAACTTTCTCAAAACCTGTTTTGAGATTACGTAGAGAAAAAATTCAAAGATCTTAATTAGATGTGTGGAGTTACTCATTTTTAATACAACTCGTGACTTGCCTCCATAGGCATTTTCATGAGAACTTTAGATTGACTAAGAGAAGCTGATATAAAAAGAGAGGAAAAAACTATGGTTCCTTGTGTGATGGATATAAATACCCTTATTTTAGAATCCTAGTGAGAAAGTTGGACAGGTCAGCTGAATTTTGAAGGTTAGACATTTAATATTCTATTAGACTGAAAAAGTGAATGCTTTGAGGAGGAGGACTTGGTGAAGGTTTTGTCATTCCTATTAACATAAAACCTTTATTAATTTGCTCTTTTTTTTTTTTTTTTTTTTTCAAATTCATCTATATGCTTGTAACCAAATTTGTGTTTCACTGACATTTCTTAATTCAGAATTTTTGAGTATGTATAATCAGGTACTTTAGTAACACAGCAGCAGTTACAAATTTTCTTCTTTTTAGTGTAATCCACATTGCTTTGTACTATGTGCAAAGTTTAATCAGTTCAATATGATCAACTTGAATTAATTAAAGCTAAGCAAATCATCTGCAATTTTATTTTCTTAGTCATAGGCCAACTTTTTGGCTTTTTGTAAATCCCTGTTGTACCATTCTCTTGGCACCAAGGAGATCCTAAAGAGCCTTAGAGAGTTAATGATGGATGTGCTCAGCAAAGGCGTTTTGGCATGCACCTGCAAGGCTGTCAAATTGCAAGAGAGAAGAGACAATTGTTCCACTCTTGACGTTATTGTGAGTTCTCAGTGCAAAGATCAGAAGTTGGGTCAAGGTCTCTTCCATCCCTAGATTTCTGTGATACCATTTTAATGACATTAGAATTGAGTCCCGAAGAGACAAGGACAGAAAACAGAAGGCCCTTTTTCCCATTGTGTTCCATGACATGCAAGGACACTCTTGTGGTCTCCGTATTTGTGTTGTGAAAATCCAGAACTCACATGCATTTTAATTAAAAAAAAAATAATAATAATAATAATCTTGTGGTCTGTAGAATTTCTCTGCCCATGTAGCAGGATAGGATAAGCCTAGAGTAACTGCAGGGCCACCACAAAATCCCGTTACTTACCAGATTCCCTCGGCTGTACAGATTTGAGAAGGAATTAATTTTTTTTCTTTTTTTGCTCACTGTACAAATAAAATGAGTCGATAACTTTGTGCATGAGGATGGTTTATTCTGTTCCTAAATATGTTTTGCTACAGCTAAGGAAGAGTTCAGTGTTAGGTTTTTTTGTTCCACTTCTAATTTACACCTAAGCCCTTTAATGTGAAGATACTTCAACCTCGCTACCTTTATCTGTTAACTTTTTTTGTTGGGTTTTTAGCTGGGGAATTACTGGAAACATTTCAGAACTGGTTATATGCAGAAATTCTCAAGCTATTTTTATCCCAAATCTTGCAACATCCGTGCTCTATTTTTCAGTTATATCTCTTTCTTTACTGTTTTTACCCTTCTGCTGAACTTTAATTTAAAAAAGTAGATGGGAAAGTTGGCCTTACCATATGTGTTTTGATGAATCTTTCCTGTGATTATTTCCTGCAATTGGATTCCTGCAGCAAAGCCAGTGGGATCAAAATTTGAGACTTAATCAAGTTGTCTGTGAAGCTAGAGAAACATGTAACGAAGTAATTTTTCTTACCTACAGCAATAGTAAGATTAGATAAATGAAGCAACATGCTGTGGTTTCCTGTTTACTTTTTGCATTCAAGTCAGCGTGAATAATAAAAAGACTAAGCAGTCGTTACCCTTGCGTTAGAAATTTAGCAAGATGCTTCAATGACTTCTCTCTCTCTCGTTAATATGAATATATGGTGGGGTTTTTTTTCCTGCTTTGGCTGTAGACTACTGACTCGTATTATTTGGACAAGTGTATTTTTTTCCTCCTTTGGCCACCCCCGCTACCCCTCCTTTCTTAATAACAGTTCCTTGTCTTTTTTCTTCATAATGTAAAACAAGGTATTGCCAAGGTAAAAAACTACTATTCTCTTTGCGGTTGTATGTCCCTGATGTTGTTTTTGCTCTCCAAAGCCATAGTACAAATCTCCATCTGGAAAAGCAGCAGCATAGCCAGCCTAGTAACCAAAGGAAGCTGCTTTGGGGAATATACTGTACCCATGTTGTTGAGAAGTCTCCACTGGCTGACAGTTGCAGAAGTAATTTGGAGTTGTGTAGAGCAAAAAGCTTGCAGATTATTATGTTTTGCTGGTGATTTTTTTCCTCCTCCTTTAGAATCTTCCGCTTGTGGTGGTGTAAGTGATGACCTGCTGAGAGCCATGGGTACTCAGTCTGGTATGTTTTGAAACAAGGAGGTCTTGTCTTTGATGACATTGTTGCAGCTGCAGCTTTATGAAGTGCTTCTCCAGCAGCTGTCCTGAATTTTGCTGCAGTAGTTTGGCTTTAAATTCCAAACTGAGGTTTCCAGTAAAATGTGTCTGTCATCAAAAAGCAAAAGCTGCAATCCCTTCAATACTGAAGGAGAAGTCCAGTAGTAAGTGTGGTCTCAAAAGCACCTATCTGAAGAGTGCAAAATTAATTTTCTGTTCCCTGAAACTTAATGTTTAATTACTTATTTTAATCCATTCATATGTTTACCACTGACTTAATGCTAAATTTATCTCAGATTCACTGCAGGCTGATCCCTTGTTGAATTTCTTCACGTGAATCCATCAACTTTTAATCTACAATAGTAATTTTAGAAAGATATCTGTATTTCGTGTGATATCATCTTTGCCTATCTTCAAGTATATACTGTTTCATCCTGTCACATCTTAAAGCTTCATTAAAATGAAAACTGAAAACCTGACTGTTAAGTCAAGTGCTCCTGAAAACTAAAAGGTGGGATTTTTTTCTCATTTTACTTCAATATATACCAAACTCCAGTGTGTTGGAAGGGGTCAGTTTGCTCTAGAGACTGCTAGTGGCGCATAGTATTACAACTTCACAGCAACTTTCAAATAATTGTGATGTAACTCCAGTCTCCTTGGTATCTAAGTAGAACAACTACAGTCTGACTATGTTATCTGTAGTTTCAGCTTTGTATATAACATTATTTTTCACCTCCCAGCCTAAAACAGTGATTCTCTGTGACGTCTATTGTTAACCATCTGTTGTATTTCTTCTAGAGGTGAGGAAATTGTGCTCCTGGTGAATCTCCTATTAATGAAGATTCCCGTTAGATGTAGCTATTTAGAAAGCACTCATGGCAATGGAATAGCAGTTGTACAACTGTGGAAAGATTTACCCTATGGTTGCCCAGCCGTGCACATTATTAGAGTAGTTTTTCAGTTTGTGTCTGCTGCAAACACCATGCAGTCATCATTTCTATTGTACATACTTATTCCCTGATAGTTTAAAATACATTCTCACAGTAATAAAAAATATTGTTCTTATTAACGCCTTTATTTGCTGTTTGCTTTTCAGTTAGGCTTAATTAATCCGGTTCTGTAGATATCATCTTAATACTGGAAGGCAATTCTATGAGCGTGACTCACCAGGAGCCCATCAGATAACATTTTTTTTTTATTATTTGGTTTGATAACAATAGCAATTTATATGTGTAGGAAAATTGCTATTGCTTTTAACCAAACATGTTTACCATGGATTAATTTGGAACATGTCCACATACTGATAAATGAAGGAGATCTTTAGGACCAGATCAAGCAGCCAGCCCTCCACTTCAGGGCTTTTCAGGAAGCATAGTCTGATAGTCTTCAGGCACTTTCCTGGAGAGATGGTAATTTGTGGTTATGAAGCTCCACAGAAGCCGTGTGTAATCTCTGCCAAGTCATTTGTAGCCATATTAAAACAGCATGTGATGGTGCCTGAGACTGACTTGTGTACTTAAGACAGTTCAAGATTTAAAAAAGAAAAAATCTATTAAGGACTTCTGCCCTCAACGTGGACTCAGGATCTGACAAGCCTGGATAGAAAGCAGTCTGAGTGTCTTATAAATCCTTCATTTAGGTGGTGGTGTATATCTCTAGTTCCTTCTTCCATATCAAAGGAGGTGATCTGATGCATTTGGCCCTTAATTATGTTGTGGTAAGTCTTTCTGCTTTGTGCCTGCCTTGTGTGGGGCCTGTAATCTAGTGTATATCAGAAGCCATACAGACACTTGCCAGAACTAAACGCTAACCATTTATTATTCAGAGATTATGCAGACACTGCTGAGTTCCATGCTGGGTAGAATCAGATCTTGGTCAGGAAGACATACATCACATAGATTCACTCACATGGCTCCATTTATAAAACAACCGTAACAGCATTCACAGAAGTATCATGAGAGTTAAGATGCTAAGTATCAACAGGGATAACAGAAAAGTATTTTGAATAAATAGGGGATGATCAGTATCTCTGTGATTTATATCCATCTCAAATAATTTCTTGCCTTTTTTTTTTTTTTCTTTTTTTTTGTTCTCACAGCCAGTAGAAAATATCTTGCCCAGAGGAAAAATATGAATTGGTCCCGTGTGGCATAACACGTGGGAAGTTGGGTTTACTTGAAACCAACCCAGTCTAAACCAGTGTTACTCAGCCTGTAGTCTATAAAACATGAGAAAGTCTGCTAAATAATTCCTTGTTCTACTCTTTCATTACATCAAGTATATGCATTGTTCATTGAATGTACAGGTACCAAATTTAATTGGTTTGTTATTTGGTTTAGTAGTGGAACTGTGAACTTTGCTCTCCTAATTTTTAAGTAGTCTGTTTAGTACTCTTCATTCATTAAACAGGAGAAGAATACAGGGTGGTGATACAGGATTTGGGTTTTGTTATTATTATTTAGAAAGAGAAGCAGAATGTACTGACACTGAAGATAGTGAGTGCTTTAGTAGATGTTTCCTCGTAGGAGGGAACCAGAAATGGCAGACTGCGCTTTGTTTCAATGACTGTAAATAGATGTGAATTTTAACACAATTCCCTGTAATTTTCATGTCAGTATTATAAAATCCTATGATCTTGGACAGAACAGTCAGAATCTGCACATATCAGTAGTGGAATGTTGCTCCTCAACAGTGAGGAGAAAGGGAAAAATCAGTATTTAAAAAAAAAAAAAAAAAATCTGACTTCCTTATATTTAATCAGCATTTTCCATGTAGTTGATATTACACCATAAGGAAGACGCTTATTTTCTACAAGTTCAAGTTTTTGCCAAAGCTTTTGTTTTGGAAACCTTTAAAAATCAATGAGGTTTCTGTCCGCATAATATGCTTGGGTGACTTTAATAGTGGGAGAGGCCCTACTATGGTCAGAGTTTTGCCTGCATCCAAAAGTTTGCAGCTTCAGGGCCTCAATTTGGAATATTGTGCAAGTGCATTTCATTGTGTAAGATACTCAGATCCTTGAGCACTGTTTGTATATATTTCTGTATGTTTGTCTTAAGTATGTTGAATCTTATTACTAGACCAAGCAGCAATTCTAGTTAACAATTGTGGTAACTCTGTATATTTAGTGTATGGCAGTAGCCTATAAATAACTTGGTCAAGGAATCCTATGTTCCTAATCTGTTACATTGATAGGTCACTCCAGAGGTTGCTCATGTGTTTTCTAAACATAAATATTTCCATTATTGGTTGTCTGGGTTTAGATAATGCCTATTTTTGACCTTCTACAGTAGTCTGAGCAGGTGCTGCAACCAGTTTTAGTTCCTTTCTGTACTCAATTGATTGAAAGCAAATTTCCTTCTCTTATTTATATGAAAGAAAGTTTGTATTTTCTTACATTCCTGTGTCCAACTGGGAGACAGTGGAGATTCTGAGAGGGTTAACAGGGTGTTTTCCCACCCCCCTTCACTAGACCAGGCAAATCTGTTTTAAAGATGTGTCCAACATATGGTATTATTTTAATGGTTTCACTGATCAAGTTCAGAGCATAAAATCCTTACGGTTTAGAAGTTGCAGCATTATTTATTTAAGGAGAAAGAAACATTTTCACATGGCAATATAATTTATTAAACATCACTCTTTCCTAGAGGTTCAGTCTTGAGCACTGATGGTTTTCTAATATGTAGCAGATACTGTATAAAATATGGCCATGAAGAACGCTGTTTTTATATACTTAGTAAGTGTTATCAATAGTAGAAATTCACAGGTGGACAGACAAAAATGTCCTGTTCTGGGATTAACTCTAAAATAAGCTCTGCTACACATATGTACCATATGGATCTGTTTTCCTTCTCATCCATTATAGAAATGAGAGGAAGTAGTTCATTGTTTCCTCATCCAACTCTCAGATTTGCAGGTTCCTCAAGGTAATAATTTTTTTATATGGTCTATTTAATGTGCTAGGGAATTTTTTTAAGCCTTCTGTTGAATCTGTGGGGAGAAGTTCATGTCAGTGCACTGGGAAAGAGTTCTGAGCCCGCAGTTTTACTAGAAAATATAATCACGAAGCTGAACTTCTGCAGCTACAGAATTTTTCAGAATCATGTCAGGCTCGTTCACTAGTGTGAGTTAGTTGTGGGGGAAAAACCCCAACAAAACCTATACATCGTAAAAATTGTACCAAACAAACCTCCATCTTTGACTTTTCCTCAAAGAGGGACGTCTACTGATCAAAACATGAGAAGACATTTTTGAGTCTGTAATTAAACTGTAATGTTCTGCTGAACTCTGGGTGCGTTAGCCAATATCCAGTACAGTATATGTGAAGAATCCTAACATTAAGTTGCAATAGTCCATTTCAAGGGCAGGAGGATGGTGCAAAAGCTACTATTTTAATCATACAAGAAAACCCATAATTTTTCTGAAATAATTTTTCTCTAAAAATGTTTAGAAAGTGGCTACAGAATTAATATACAGTCATTTATCCAGTTAGCACTGAAGTTCAGATCGTTGTTCAGAAGTATCAGTACTGTATTTCATAATGCAGACTGATGCTAAAATGATTTAAAGAAAATAATACATATCATTACAGATGTACATATAGTTAGGCCAAACAGAAATACCTAAATGTGAATTCAGTAGCAACATCAATGGTTGACTCTAAGCAAGCAGTTGCGTTACATCTGGATGAACTGCTCCATGAGCAACCCAGTATATTTTTAACATCATATTGGCTATGTGGAATGAGTCTCTGTGCAAAGAATGCCACTGACAGAATTTTTTAGTAAATTATTTACGTGCATGAACAAATCAAGAGTCATAAATTCTTCCTTATACTTAACTGAAGTATATTCTTGATTCCACTGATTTCAAAGGGACTTGAATTTTTTACTCTAATCCTTAATTATTAAGTAGATAAATATGTAGGAAAGCAGTCTTTCATTATCAACACTTTTTACTAGTATTCTATCCTCCATGGATGCATCCGTTGAAGTATGTTTATGATCATTCCTTATATTTACTGTTTTTTAAAAAATATTCTTTTATTAGTTATAATATAATATTTATTTTATTAGTAAATTCATATAATATAAAATCATATAGAAAAGTAAGAAATAGAAATTATAGTTTGCAAATAGTTAACAGGAAAAGCATTGCTATGTTTATCAGTAATGAAAATATGTAGAGAAATGACGACTGCATAAAAAAAGAAATTTTGTCAAATGTTACAACAAAATCTCAATTGCTTTTACCTACAGTGTTCAAATGTCCTCTTCCTACTGAACTTTACTTAAAAAGGAGACAGAAAATATGTAGGATTGCTCATACTACTAGTCCTTTGAAAAAAATATAATGATGCCATGATGATGTCTATAAATAATTACTTGTGACTAATCAATATTCAACTTCAAAGAACTACCTTGGCAGTGAATCCTAGTCAACGGCTAACAAGCAGCTACTTGTAAACAACAAATAAATGGGAAATCCTTCATATCAGCCTCACTGATCTAGACGTGCCAAACTCGATCTTCACAACACATTCTCTTACACAGCAGTTTCTATGTTTTCAATTCCCCAAAACATTCATTTCGCCTTTGAAATTTCCTGTCTTTGCATGAACAGGACTTTCCTTGAGTGAAAAGGTTACTTTGCAGGATTTGAAGTCTTCCCCTACCAACCGGCCCCACTTTTGGGGGTGAATATAAACATATAAACTGGAAGGTTTTCTTGATGTACTACTTTGCACGAGTGCCATAAGAAATCTACAGGACTGAAAACCTGATTTCTTATTTTATAAGCTTTAAGGAGAGCTGCTTTACTTCATTCAATTATAATGGCATGATTGGTTTTTATCTGTTTTACAGTACACGTATGTGTGATCAGCTATGAAACATAGCAGTAATGAAAGTAAAATTTAAAATTTTACTCAATATCTCTGCTCTTTTTAAATCTCTGGTCATTGTATTTGTTGAATCTCATGACAAAAAGAAGATTGCAACTTGTGTTAGTATTACAGACCCAGAATAGTGAGCTGAGCTGCATTTGAATACATTAATCATCAGATTATCATTTGAAGTACAGATAAATTGTTCAGTACATATTTGTATAAATGCAGCTACCATTTTCTACAATTACAAATATATTTGGCATTGGAAAACAGCATTGTCTGAGAAATAGCTTTGAAAAATACACTTTTAAACATCTTGGTGTTTCTATAAAAGGGAAACTTGAAGAGCCATATGTAACATTCATTTAGTTTTCTTCAGTTTTCTGGGTGAACTTCAAGCCACAGTGAGATGAATAATGAAACATATCTTTACTATGGTGAGATCAGAATTTCATCCTTAAACCAAAAATTATGTTTTCCATAAGATATTTTATTAGTTACTAGTAATGGATAATATAATTCTGACATATAGTACTATTTATAGAGTTCTGACTGGATTTCTCTTCTAGCAATTTGAAATGTTTAACAGGTTGGAGAATATTTAGTAGAGGAAACTAAGTGCATATGCCATGGAAACATATCTATTTGCAGGTAGATATTACAAGGGGAAAACACAGAGGATGTGCATGCTCAGCTATTTGTGTAAGAAACTGCTTTCTCATTCAGTCATTGGCCATGTAGGCTTTCACTCCATTTTACAGAAAATTTGAGCTGCATGATAAAAGCTAATAAAATGTAGAGCTAAGAATAATTATTTTGGTTTGAGCTATGGGTTTATGAAGTGATACAGAAGAAGATGGACTGACTTAAAAGCAGAGCAGAGCAGCCTGGGGTGAAAGCAGTCACCTGGTGGCAGCATTCTGCACAGTTACCTGTGAGCCTTTCTTTTTATTTCCCAAGTCAAATTCTTGCATCCAGTGATGGGATTTCTGCTGAGGCCTATGCCTGCCTTCAGGGCATGAGTTTTGTGGCTCAAAGGCACCTCATTCTGGGTGGTCTAGAGATATGACTGAGGCGGGACCCCCCAGGGAGTCTCATCCAGTCATCTTTGGCCAGAAGGATGGTGAAATCACACTTAGACCTCAAAAGTGGAGTGAAGGTTTAAATACAGGGGAAAAAAACAGCTGTGAGTGTGTTAGAAAGTCCTGCAAGGATCAGCTCATTTTTGGAAAATGAATGTATCTCAATGATTATGGGAGTTGAGGGAGTGGTATAGACCCTATGGAGTTCACATGTCGTATGAGGAGCGGCTGAGGGAACTGGGGGGGGTTCAGTCTGGAGCAGAGGAGGCTGAGGGGAGACCTCCTGGCCCTCTGCAACTCCCTGCCAGGAGGGGGCAGAGAGGGGGGATGAGTCTCTGGAGCCAAGGCCCCAGCGCCAGGCCCCGAGGGAATGGCCTCAAGCTGCCCAGGGCAGGGTCAGGCTGGCTCTGAGGAAGGATTTCTGTGCAGAAGGGGCTGTTGGGCGTTGGAATGGGCTGCCCAGGGCAGGGGGGAGTCCCCGGGATCCCTGGAGGGGTTGAAGAGTCGGGCTGAGCCAGCGCTGAGGGATCTGGGGGAGTTGGGAATGGTCAGGGTGAGGGTCATGGTTGGACTGGAGGCGCTTCAAGGGCTTTTCCAACCGAGATGATTCTGTGATTCTGAGTTCAGGAATGGCTTTTCCAAATCTTATATAGCCAGTTCCTCAGGAGGTTCCATGCGAGTACATAGAGAGGCAACTTCTGGTTCTTAAAAAAAAAAAAAAAAATTAATCTGTATGGAGTTAAAAAGATACTGTTGAGCAACTTAAAATAATAAACTTCAGGGACATTAAAACTTTGATGTAATTAAAGCTGTGCCAATAGGACACAAAGCACAGAACTGGGAACTTTGAACTGAATAGATTTCATATGGTGGAAGAGAAACATTGATCAGTAATAACAACAGTGATGATATGATGTAGAAAATTGCCCTCTCGTGGTAGATCTGGACCAAGACGGTGTATTTTTCAGTATCTATAGAATTACAACAGTTGGATTGGTTTAGTTGTTTGAATGCTCCATCCCTAATATGTTATTCATTTGCATATGAGTCACATGGAGTTTGAATTTGCCAGATGTCCATTTATGTTTGTTTAAGTAATGAGATCATTCCATGAAGTGAACAGGACCTAAAAATATAGAGGGAAGACTGTTTAGAAAAACAAGGTCTAAAATGCCTTACTTAAATATTTTTACATCTCGTGGTGTATTATGCAAGCGGTGTTGGGGCACTGTTCAAAAAAAAAAAAAAAGCGTCCGTTGCTAACACTTCATTAAACAATATATTATATAACAAAACTTCATTGGATTTGTTTCTATTTCGCAGTAAATTTCTCCATTAATAGCAGTGTTCTCCCGAATACATGCAAATGTACCATTTTCATAAAGCCAGCATCATTTTGCTGCTTCTCATTTTGTGCTATGAGAAGATCCCAAGTCTTCTCAGAGTGTTTTGTCATTTACTGTAGCATGGAAGGATTTTAAAACACAGTGCTCAAGGCAAAGCTTATTCATAAACTGAGCAGACGAGGGGCAACTGAATTCTGAACTTTTATGTTATTGAATTTACATAAACTTTTAACAAGCAATAAACTTTTCTTATGCACAAAGGGAGACTACCAACTAACCACTTGAGTTCAACAAAGACTCCTCCAATGTGTACTTAATTCATTTGAGACTTTTAAAATCTTTCTCAAGCCTGAAGAAATTCTGTTTTGTTCGTATTGCAGCCAATCACTGCAGACTTTAAACATTTACATTAGTACTTGGTGAAATAAATTTAACCATATACAATTTGAGATTGCTGCCTTGGTAAAGAAAGTTAACAGCAGCATATCACAAGACACATCTGGCAAGCTACTTTGAACCCTTTAAAGCAGAATCTGCAAGAAAATGGAGCATTTAGCCAAAGCTCTTGGTCAAAGCTCGACAAAGAACTATCTAGCAGTATAGATGATATAATATGCAGTAAAAGAAAACCACTGAAAATTAGCTTCATGCTAAGCTCCTCCAACTGATTCATCTACCAGAAGCAACAGGATTTGATAAGATGTTTAAAGAAAGAGCTTTCACATGTTCTTTCTTAAGACATAACAGATGATATTGTGTGAATTGCACTCTATCTGCCCATTCTCCAGAGAAATATGGGTCACAAGCACAAAAACATCTGCAAGCTTCCCCATGCAAATTGTTCTTTATATTCCAGACCAGAGAAGACGAAGGAGACAAGACACCTTTCAAATCAGAAGAAATGCACCATCACAACAGTTTTTTTACGTTGTTCATTTGTTCCCAGATTGTCTTTTCTAGATACAGCTCCTTTAGAACTTAGTTTACTGTTTCTAAGCCTTTCATTTTCTTGTCAGTAGCAGCTGTTACTTAAATATATCAAGAGCAGACTTTTCTGAAATTTATTTGAACTAGATCTGCTTTAAAATCTGTTGTAAATCAGCGGGCTAGGTTCACATCAGGCTGCGTATGGAACGCTAATGTCTGCTTTTGCTAAGAGATGCAAAAATTTGCACAACAGCTGGAAACTTGCAGAAGTAGCACAAGCAGACGTATTACTGAAGGAGAGTTTTATGATTGTGTGCCTTCTAGAAAATATGTGTGTGTCTTCTGCTTGTGACTAGACGGACACATTAATTTCTGTTGAAACAAAATGCCAAAATGTTCAGGCTACCAGAGCCTGGTTTTGCGTGTTAAAGGAACTTAAAGAGCCGCAAAGCACAGGGTCATAAAAATGTTTGCCTTTGTGTATTCAGTCACAGTGCTGCAGCTATACCCTGAGTGCATTTTCAGAGTGAAGTGGGAAGGTATCAGTAATTTTGCCTTGCGTTCTTTATTATTTTTTTTTTAATATCTTATAAAACAAAATGTCCATTCAAGTCATTGTTAGTGCAACTGACTGGACTGCTGAAGGATTAGCATATATGTGCAGAGAAATACCATAGGATCAGTGGTTTTGTTGAAAGCTGTAATTAAAGCTGTGAGTGCTAGATACATATGGCACGATGTATTTTGGGGAAAAATAAGGCCATTTGCAGATGATTGCCACCAGTCTGCTTGACCAGTTGCTCTATCCGCTGGGGCCACGTAGCCTCACGTTAGCATTTTGCTGGTGTTACAGAGTTTGAGACATTGCTTATGGACTTGTGCGCAACACTTGAACAGAATTGCAGAGCTGGTCTTCTTCCAAGTTCTGTTAATTCCTTTCTCTTGAGTGGCAGAACTTTTATGTCTTGTCAGCCTTGTACCACTGACTTTCAGTGTCGCCCTGTGTCATCGTTATATGTGTATTTAGTTGAACTTGTGGCTGGTTAAAGGACAGTCAAGTCGAAAGCATCTCTCAATTGTGGTATTGTTTGATATTTGAACTTTCAAATTCAAATGGAAGGAATTCTGCAGTGCATTTTATTTATTAATGTTATGATATTAAGAAAATTCAAATAACTATGTCATTTATATGGCATAACCTACCTAGTTTTGTTATTGTGTTCTTATCTTTTTTGGTGGGGAAGAAAGGGCCATTGTCTTCACTGCAAGTAACTCTATAGTTCACATTGACAGTAGGGGACTCCAATAAAATATTGGAATAAAAAAAAAAAAGGCAGAAAATATGACCACTTTTCCTCGGGGAACTATTTAAACCTGCTGCCATTTAAATTTAAATTAACAGTAGACTGAATTTTTCAATATGCAGTTTATGTAGTGTTCATTTTAAAGCAGATGCAGTATCGTTTATAAAAGCAACAGCTGCAATTTTAAAAGATGCTGCGGGGATTTATCTAGTGTGGCAGCTAGGCTGTTTAGCTTTTTCAGATTTCTTGTGTAGGATTTTGACAGCTGTTGGAAAGGTACTTTTAGCCTTATGCATGTCTTGTTTTGAAGAAACTCAAATACTTCCTTAAAAAGTTGTTACTGAATTGCACGTATAGAAGTTACTGAGGTTCTTTGGTTCTTTTGTTGTTGAATTTGGTTGTTGGATTTTTGTTGTTAAATAGGGTTGAATTTTTGCTGACAAATGCCAGCATTTGTTTCCAAGTTTTCTTAAAAGTTGATCTATCTTCTTCTTTTTTTTTTTTTTTTTTTTTTTCATTTCAACAGCTTGATCAAGTCGTCCGTCAGAGGAATCTGCATAGTTTGGAACTTTTCCTCTCATGTGCACAGAAACAGTTGAGCGTTTTATTAAAGGAAGAGCCAACCACTACAGAGGAAGACAAGGACTGACATACTCAGTACCACTGATAGTGTGATTTGTGAAGCTGCAGATCTCAATCCAGCAAATAAGAAATAAATTCACATCTTTTGGGATTGTATCACTGATTCGAGATTGATCTGAAACTATATTTGATAGAAGTATTTGTGGGTGATGTTCTTTTATTTATTTATTTATTTATTTCACTACTATTGTCAGATTGCAAATATGGGAGGGAAAAAAAATCCCTGGGAAAAAATTGGTTTTATTTATGATTTTTCTTTCATTCTATTTTCTAGTAGCCCATGATTGAAGTTTTAGATAACTGCAACAGTGATGAAAAAAATTTCCTGTTATGTCTGTTTTAAATTTGGCATCTTGCGTTGATGGAATTTATCTGGATTTTTGAAATTTTTTAGAAATGGAGAAACACATTTAGTTGAATATAGATACAAATCCATCTCTATTTCCAAAGTACCTGCCCAAGTGCATTTCCTCATGTGAGCCTGAGGAGGTGATTAATTCTTACTACTTTTGATGTATAACTGAAGAATCAGTACTGAAACATAAGAGTGTTGACAGGCATTTCTTTAGGCATTTATAAACAACTCCAGCTCTAGTAATAGGAAAGTTTAAAAACTAAACAATGCATCTCTTTAGAGTAGTGCAAAGCATTGCCATAACCGATGTATAGTATGTATTTTATTTCTGTTTCACAAAGCTAGTTTGATTCCAAAAGTCATTTTCTCATGAAAGTACGATTAATGTGACTGACCTCAGTTTCAGGAAGAAGATGTATGTAATTATGTGGAGACTGATACTGCACTGCTTCAGTGGAATTTCTGACAGAATAAGGAGTGCAGCTTCCTGACCTCAGATGCCCTTTCTAAACCCATTGAAGGAAGCAGAAAACTCCCCACTAACATTATTGGACTTTGGATCAAGTCATAGGTTTTTCTAGTCTTGCTAACAGCAGCGTGGAACGGAATTTCTGTGCCTACACTCTATTGATTGTAGATTTGGGGCCTTAGTTATACAAGAGTTCTGAATGAAATAAGGGAAAATAAATGTTCATGCTTAGGAATGTAAATAAACTGTGAATGATACCTCTCACGGTGAGCTTGTGATTCAGTGGGGGACTTATGGGCATTTTTTTAGTGTGGTTCTTGTTATTCAGTGGTGGGGTTTTTTGTTTGACTGTTTTTTTAAATCAGCAGTCACATTTCATAAATTACTTTTTTATAGTAATAAGGAAACACCAAATGGCTGGATATGAATATGAAATATGTATTGCAGAATTTAGGTCTTTATTTAAACCTTTTTCTGTGCTTCATTTTTGTAATCAAAACCAAAGGTTTTGTCTTCTATATGCAAACGTTCACTGAAGATGCAAATAATGCTGATTTTACTAGATGATGCCTTCACCCTACAAATAGATGAAGATCCAGTCATCTTTCTGATGTTTCTTGATTGACTGATCAGTTTTCATTTCTTCTGGCAGATGAAAAAATACTTCAGTGTTAACAAGTCGCCTACTTATTTATTGTTCCTAAGCCAGTGAAATTCTTGTCTTTGTCAACTGCACCAAAGATGACACAGCTGTCCCCGTGGGTTTTTTTGGAAAGTGGAGCCAGTGTAAAATGAAATTGATTGTCTACTGCTGTCTAAGACTCTATGTTTAATTGTGGAAATGTGGTATGAGCAGATTCCTACATGAACTTCAACATTCTTGTTTTTGCTTCTAGGCCTGTACATGGAATGGTTTTCCTTTTGACTAAAGACCTCAAAGTGTTCCACATCAAAGCCAGAGCCTTAATGGTATATCAGCATTTTACTACTAAAGAGTTTTGTGTTCTGACTTGCAACGAGATGTAAAGTTCTTGCAGAAGCTTATGATTGGAGTCAGTAAGATTTCACTGGCGACTATGTTGTATCTTTCCCATTAGAACATGATGGGTTGTTTAATCTCAGCCCTTGAATATTTTGATTGTCATAGAGAGCTGTAGGTAATTTTTTCTTGCCTTTGACAGTTTTAGTCCTTTAATCTTTCTACCCTGCAAGCAAAACTGCAGAATTAGACCACGGACATACAACATCAGATTGAGAACTTGGATTACTTCAAGTCTCAGAGAAAAAATTCGGTTATCCAGCAGAAAAAGACCTACCCAGTATGTGAGCTTTGGAGCATAGAATAGCATCCATCTTCTCCACATACATCTGAACCTGTAAAGCTTAGTTTTATTTTTCATTTTTTCTGCCTAACCACAGAAGAATACAGTCTGTGGAAATCTGGGAGGAGGGAAAGTAGGGAGATGTTTGCAAACCCCTGTCTAGCTTCTAGAAGGTGACATCACAATTTTTTATTTTTTTTTTCTTACATACAGACTGAAGAATAAGAGAAAATAAGATGTTCACAGCCTACAGGGTAGAACTTTGCCTGCCTCTGAGGCATGTCTGCTAGTGTAACAATTTTTGCAAGACTGATACGTAATGAGAGAAACAAGAAGACCTAGAACTAATCCTTAGAATCAAAATGCAAGAACCAAAATGTTCGAGCAAGTGAGTCTGCAGTCTAGAACATAACCCAAGTTCATACAATACATGATATATACGATTATGTATTTTATTTTAGAAATAAACCATAAATTTTGTTTTGTAAAGATTTTCTAAACAATCAGTTGTGTGTATTAAAAGTTACCTAAAAGGCAGGGTACCAGTAGATCCAGTGTACGTAATGGTATCTTTTGCTGGTGTCAGTCAGGCCCATCCTATTTTAACGCTTCTACTTGATGGTCTAGAACAAAGAAGATCAGAACAGTGGGATTTGTACTAATAGTTTACTAAGTTAATACTGAATATTGGTGATGGCATACAGTCCTACACATTCGTGTTATATTTCTGTACGTTTCTGTTGGCTCCCTATCTGCTTCCATTACAGACTTCTAGATTAGCTCTGAGACTATGGGTGTACAAGTCATTTACAAAGAAGAAAACGTTTGCCACACACTTTTTGTACGCTGTCTGTAGTTAAGATACAGGAATATTTGAATTTTTGCCTTGCTCTAAGAATCTCATTGACAAATGACACCCGAATTCTGTGAAACATTGAATTCCTTCACTCCATCATAATAAGGCAGAACAAAGAAAAAAACAGCAGTCATTCCAGAGCCTGAGATAGCATTAGTGTTTTGAGATTTTTTGTGCATCTTTACATTGGCGTCCGATCAAAAGTTGCCTCATGTCCTGCCAGCTCAGTCAATGGCAATACTAATTCCTGACTGTCTGAAATAATCCCTGCAGACATGACCTTAAAGAGCCTAATTTCTGTTCACACTGAAACTCCCTTATAGCACTCCAGACCCTCCTCTTCCACTGTGTATTTTCTGTGTCCACATGTTTGAGTTTACAGATTTTTTTTCCTCATGCCTTGGGTGGAAGCAATATGCGATAAGATTTCATCCTGTTTCCTAGCAGCAAATAGCCACTGATAAAAATTGTTCATCAAGGGGACACAGATATAATTTATGCTCACTTTCAAATCATGTCCGGTGTCAGTGCAGTTATCAAATGGAAGTGTATTAATTATGCAAGTGTAAAATGAGCTGTTATTGGGGCTTCCAGCTAGTTGGGCTTTCTTGATGCCAGATGGGTCAGTGTTAAAGCATAGAGCACGGCATGGTCTAACTAGGCATTTACACCTTCCTGCTCCCCCAGCTGCACTGCAGCCTACGCCGAGCTCCCTGGAATACATCACTTCTTTTCACTAGTTTAGGTACTATAAGCTCTGTTGCAGGAGTCACTAACTTGTGGATGAGATTGTCTTCAGAATTTTTACATGAACAGGCTGAATACTGTATAGGAAGACTTTATAACATCTCTGGCACTCCTGTTTCATCAATGGGTTATAAACGTGCCGAAGAAGCACTGGTCTGGAAAATGCTTTTTTGCATGGGTGTAATTTGGGACTTCAGTTCAATCGAGTGGGCTTGCAGGAACTGACAGAACAAATGTTTTCTGTGATCTGTCCAGGCATACTGTTTTTCTAAGGCTTCAAGAATCAATGGTTTATCTGCTAGCATAGCTTAAGCAGAGTTTTAGAGTTTTCTGTATTATTTTTTAAGCCTGCATAAAGCTAATAATGCTGCTGCTGCATTAGGCTCAGATTTGAACAGCTGAACATCATGGGGAAACCATCTGAGTTGCACTCTCTTTGGCTCAAGTTTTGTATTTGCCTTTGAAAGCTTCTTTAGCTAAAGGAAAAGCACTGCGGTGTGTAGACTTCTCATTGTAGACATTACCTAAGCAGTTCGCTTGCCATGGTGATGCAGGAGCTAAAAATGCCCTCATCGAGGTCCCTCATAAGTGGAGCAAAAGGTCGGTCTTGCTTTCTGCCATTCGCTACAGATACACATTTGCCACGTGCCCTGTCGTGTGTTACGGTGTTTCTGTGGTAAGTACTGGTCGTATTACACAATAAAGACCTATAGTAATGTCCTGAAAGTGGTGAGAGTCAACTGGAGGTGCTAGTGATAACACAGTATTTAGCAACACACACACAAAAAGAAAAAATTAATTGATCTTGTTTATTGTATAGTGTGTATTTAAAAAAAAAAAAAAAAAAAATTAATTGATCTTGTTTATTGTATAGTGTGTATTTAAAAAAAAAAAATAATTGATCTTGTTTATTGTATAGTGTGTATTTTAAACTTTTATCACCTCTCAGTGATACAACAGTCCTGTGATAATAATAATTACGATTATTATCCTATGAAAATAACAATAACTTCCTGTGATAGATGTGGTATGGGTATTTTATCCACGTCTTACATGCCGTGTGATTATGACAGTCTTAATATGCGTCAGAGGTTCACATTTGTTTATATTGCCTGTAATTCCTCACATTTCAGACATAGAAAACCAGCATTTTTTAAACACTTTCCATTGTCCGGCCTGGATAACAGGATACACAAAGAAAGTATTATTGAATAAACACTCAGACTATTCTATTTTTTTCAGAGGGCATTTTTAAACAGTTTGACAGTGAACACCAGTAAAAAAATGAGCAGTTTATTAATACACATATCCTAACATACAATTATCAACAAAATGCTACCGATTTATCCTTTTTTTTTTTTTCCCAGATTTGATAGTAAATCTATATTAACAGATATTAGATCACCATCAGATGGCAACTCACTGACATTCGTTCTCTTACTCCGAGTTAAAATATTTTGTGTTCTCACAAAAGCCAAAGGGTTTTGCACCTCTCTGAGTTCAAACAGAAGCTTGTCTTAACTGATCCCCTCTACAGGATAATGGTAGGAGGCCCTTTAGTAAGGGAGAAACAGAATTGGTGTTGCTGAGTGAACTTTGAAGGACGTTTCAGTTCCTGTACTACTACCAAATTACGGCATCAGTTAAGACTTCATGTCAATTTTCTGAAAGATACATGGTGATACATGGCCAGTCTCTATTTTTGTGGCGATAATTTAAAAAACTCCATTACTTAAACATCCTGCTCTTTTATTATGACCATAGATTACATATTTAGAGAGTGATTGCAAAGCTCTGGCTCCCAGGAAGTCAGCAGGAATTCTGCTGTTGATTATTTCCAGCTCAAAATTTCATCCTTCCTCACATATTTTGCAATTGCGACTACAATGACTATAACACACACACACACACACAGAGATTTGTCTCTGTATGGTTCTGGAAATAGACCGAGAAGTTATTTCAAAAACAGATTTCATGATCAGTTCTTTGAAGAAAACGTCTGCATTTTTTTCTGTTCATGGCATAGTGGGGAAGGTGGATAAGCTGTTGGCTGAGACCCTGGTGAAGGGGTATGTGTGTCTCATTAGTATTATACTACTGGTGAGAAGAATGTATTTCCATATTCTCGCTGAAATAAGTTGCTTCTTCCTTGGTACATCAGAACTAATAGTGAATCTGTAGTATCCCTGCTGAAATGCCTAGAAAATATACATTCCGTGATATCAGCAACATCACTATCACAAAGATATAAATTGGTCCATTTTAGTATCAAGCTTGACAGTAGTGGAAACGTGAAGGTAAATGTAAGGTGCTACTATTCGTTATATATCTCTGACCACTAGTTTTACTTGACAAAGGAAAGGGGGTCATTATGGAATGCTCAGTCTGTCTTCTGCAAATTCAACCGACTGACAGATTTTACAGCTGGATAGTAGTCTGATAAAAAGCTGGATGAATCTTTGTAAGTTTGTTGGGTTTAGAGTCATACAAATGAGAGCATCTTGGGTTTTTTATGGATTATTGTTAGAATGAGTCAAAATCTGTCCTGGAGTGTCAGCAGCCAAGGATTTCAGTGGTTGCCCGAATACCACAGAACTACATTTGGTCTGTTCAAAACAGTAACGCTGACTCTGGAAAGCATGATTATTTAAGAAAACTGTCCATATACAATTTTCCAACTCTTGTGTCTTTAAGGTTTTTTTGCATGTTTTTCATGTGTTCCTTGCCCAAGGGCAAAAGGAACAGTGTTTTCATAAATGTACATGAGCATGATGGTGAAACAAAAGGAGAAGTTGTAAGCTAGATGGAATTTATTTTCCATATGCTCTTTTGGTAGTGAGGGCAAGGCTATTGGAAAGACCTGAAGTTCTCTAGATGCAGAAAAAAAACCCAAAATAATTGTATTGTGGTTTATGAATTGAAAGGGGCTTGGGGAGGAAGGAGAGACCAAGAGGTATGCTTTATAATGTGAACATTGTGGTGTATTAAGATTTTTTAAAAAGGTGTAATTTTACAGAATAGAGAGGGATGACAGGTTTGAATGAGAAGTGCAGACAGGGGGTTGTGAATCCTTTAGAAAGTATTCAACTGAACCTACAAACTTTTCAGATGTAACCGGCAAAATGAGTCAAGAAAATAAGGAAGGTAAAGATTCACATTTTTCCTGTTCAGTTTAAAGAGTAATTGGTTTCAGGACTCAGAACTTCTCAATCTTAACAGTGCTTTCTTTCTTAACAGACCCAGACAATTTAACCAGAACGTCTCATCTCTCAAAAAAGAGTACTACATGAGACTTCAAAATGACATCCAAAACCTCAAAATAAAATAAAGTTTATGCTTTGTAAAGCTTAAAAGCATTGCAAGGCTGACATGTTGATGTCATTAAATACATTAGTGTGATAAATATCAGTAGAGATTCCTGGGCATCCTGGACAGAATGTTCGAGGAGCTTCTCTGGAGGAATGGTCCTCGCTGGGGGTACTATTGTATCAGGATGATGAACATATTCTTCCTTGACCGTTACACTAATATTAAAACCAGAGTTATTTACACAATGAAGAAGTCTTTAAATGCCTACCATATAAAATGGAAAGGGATCCAGATGTTGTGTTCAGAGGTAATATATCATCTGTTCATCTTCTTAGAAATAAATGTGTTTAGGTCTCAGACAAAATAATTTTTCATTTGCAGAGATTGAAATAAAAATTCCTATAAGCTCAAGACAACAGTGGAGAAGGTCCACAAAAGACTGGTAGTTACACACTTCGTGAATGACAAGACTACTCAGAAGAAGGCAAATAACTACAAGCAGGATCAGCATCAAATTACACTCAATTTTATTATATCAGTATGTAATACAAATATCACCGCCATAATATCTATTCACAGCTTTCAAGGCAATTTTTCTTCAACAAATCCTGCAAAGAGAAAGTGAGGTGGAGGAGGGGATGACGAGGTCATCCACTGCTGTATTTAAGAAGGATCCAAATGGATGTTTGATCTTTTCTTTTGCATGTTGGGGCCAAATGTTAATACCTATTCTGATGAATAAGCATCCAGAAGTGCATGCTGGTTTTCACAGAGAAATCATACAGCACAGCTGTCTGTACCAATTACATGTTATAATCATATTCTTTCTGTTGGTTAAGCTTCAATAAATCAAGCCGGTAAGTGGATTAAAGTCTTTTATGTGCCTTGTATACTGTTGGTGTCATGAATAATTTAATTACAGCTGCCTCCAGGACTAAGCTCAGAAATGTCAATTAACAACTTTTTAAAGGTTTTCTACATTATAGTGAGGGTTGATTCACACTTTCTAGACTTTCTGTTCTTGAGCTCAGTGAAATGGATGCTGTTTTCCTTTAAAGAAGACAAAACTGGGTGCCAAATTTGCTTGGTTTTATTAATTAAGAAAGCCTGTTGGTCAGTGATGTTTTTTATAGTGCTCTGAAAAATACATTCTGAAAGTCCAGAAATCAACCAGAACAGATGTATTCTTTGCTGACTTGCAAGTCAAAGTTTGTTAGTGGATTTTACCAGTGCTGTTAATCGACAAGGCCAGGATTTTGCTCATTGTTTCTGCCTAATGCCTTGCCTTCTTGACAATGGAGCTTTGAGGGAAGATCAGCTACACCGCCCTCAAAAAGGACTCTCTGTCAAGGAGAGAAAGAAGCACTGAAAAACATTCCAGCCTGGAGTCCAGCTGGGAACATGGTGCTTCCATGTCCAAAGATGTCATCTTGCCAATTTCTCTCAACAAACCTGTCAGCGTACTCAAAATTTGCAGGGAGAACTCCTTCACTTGCATAGATTGTCATGTGTTCTGAGTCTTGGAGGAAAGTTTTATCACACTTGCACAGTGACAGGACATCTTCTACTCAGCAGTGGTTCCTGACACGCTGTGCTACAGTATTGGCCTTTTAATATTGAATTTTGTGCACTGTATTAAAGACACTTTAGATACTGTACTGAAACTGACTGTATGAAAAGATCTGGAATTTTATTTTCTGCTTCATCAGTAAAAACTGCTGATATGTCTTTGCATAGAGGATGGATTGCTATAGAGGAAGACTTTCGGCATTCCTTTAATGAAAGGAATTCTGTGTATCTGACTGTGTGTCTTCAAGCAAGAGTCCAGTGCCTTTAGCACTTAAAATTGGCTGATGAGACAGAATTACTTAGAAGACTGGTTTTCATCCTCATCAATTTAGGGATTTGTTTCATTTCAAAGGCAGGTCATTACTTCTAAAACCCGTGAAACACGTACTTGTTAAAAAGAACAAATAACACAACCACTTCAAGGTTCACACAGAGGAGACAGTGAAGGAGTCTCATTCCTTTCCTTATGGAAGTCCTGAGGATCTGCCTTAGCCTGATCCATAAGGGTAAGGAAATTAAGGGTCTTTGCTACCTTTGCACAGGCAGAGAGAATGCACTCACTATATAACCCAGTTCACCTCCCTTCATGCCATATTGCCCCAGATCCTACAAAGAGCAGGATGCTAACAAGGTGCTGCTGTGTACCTGCAAATGAGCTAAATATTAGTTGTCATCACTACCAAGCTTTGGGCACTTTTTTTCTAGCAAGCGTCAGTGGTTCACCTGAAGGACGTTGTCACACTTCTGCCCTGCCTCTCCCATCTTGCTGTTAACCTCAGTGACATGGTCATAACGTCTCTTGCCCCTCAGGGTGAAGATTTGGGGTTAGTTCTCAAGTTTTCTTTACACTAAGGCTGTCTTCATTTGTGATCTTACAGTCTTCTGCTACTAATAAGGAAATATAAGCATTGTGTCATTCTGTTGGGTTGTCCTGCATCATATAGCCTCAAAACTCTTGACAAACATTTTTTTATTTAGATTATTCAGGGGAAAAGGGATGGCTCTCCTTCCTTGAACAAATCAAGGCTGTAGGATACACTAGAAAACAGAGGGACTTGACTTTGTGTAAAAAAAATGTAAATCCCACTGTATATTTCTTATGATGTGGTTACCGGAGCAGTAGCCTCTGTGTTTAAAGAGAGTATGGAGTCCTCACTACTTTTTGTTGACAGTCTGCCACAAATGTGAGTAAAATCATGCAGCCCCTGAATTAATCATTCCCACATTATTTGGTTTATTACATACCAAACTGACAGGCTGCTAGGCAGCTTGGATACAGATAAGGCAATAATGTGGAAACCGACAACTGCTCCATGTGTCAAATTCCTGTCGATGATCCTGTTTACAGGAAAGTTTCTTCACATTAGAAAGTCCAAGTCTTACCTCATTCTGATACGCAATACAACACGATAAAATCATCAAAACATACATTTGCAGCACCAGTGACTTCAATCTCGGCAATTACATTTTTAAATATGATTGCCAACAAGCAGGGGAGAGCTTGGTACTCCTGAGGAAAGATAACAATTCTTTTTTCCCATTGATTAACCTATGGATATATCTAAAGTAAGGTTAAAAATAAAGAACGTAAGTAAAAGTGGTTATTCACAGGTTCTCGGCAGAAATATAAATTTTTAAAGCATAGTGGGTCCTCATAGAAGTTCACTGGGGTAAAGACAATGCAATGGACTTTCACCCATCAGAGCATGCTGAATACAGTGTCTTTCCATTAACTGACTGGGAAACTAGTAGAAAATGGCTGGTTCTCATTTTACAAATCAATACCAAAAGGCAGCTTGTGTCTGTGAATGGAAAAAGGGGAAAAACTGTGGAAGAATAATGATCCATCAGCATTGTAAGAAGTTCTTATTTAGTACTGTAAATAAATAATGACTTAATACTGGAATAAGACTGAATTAATAATAGTAAGTATGAAGACTCTTTTTTCCCAACCCTATGATGTTTGACATGTAAAATATTGCAAATGAATAAATGGCTGCACTGGAGAGTCGTTTTTATTGTCATGTCTAAAAGCACTCCTGCCACGTGTTTTCCAAGGGAAGCAGCATTGCAGAGAGCAGAAGGAAGGCTAAGCAAATGGCTCATCATCATTAGCAATCTTACAGGGACACTGAAAAAAATAAATAAACTTTCTCAGAACAATCAGGCTTTCAGTGTGCCCTGAGAAAGGCCTATCTTCATCGCTTCCAGACCAGACCATGGCGTGGTGTGATAATTCAGTGCCATGTGAACGTTGCACATGTATGAGGTCCACTCATTTCAAAGTGAATTCAGTGCCTGAGGGTTACCTGGTAAGCAAGGCAAGAGAGTGATGATGCAAAGAATAGTCTTGAGTTATCAACACACCGAGTGCATTTTCAGGGCTAGTGAAAACTGTATTTATTTCCCACAAGAAAGTCGTATCAAGCAGTAATGAGAAATGAAGAGCATCCAAGAAAAAATAAAAAATCTGCCTAAAGACAATCCAAGACTGAACAAATGGCACAGGCTAAAACTGCTGTAAATGTGAAATAAAAATAGCATGGTTAGACAATTGTAGCCAAGATAAGAAACAGGCTGCTAGGCTTCCAAAAAAAAATAAAAAAAAAAAAAAAAATACAGCCCTCAATATTTTGCAATTCTGCAAATTCTCCTCAATTCTTTAGATTCACCTCAGTTCTGCAGATTCGCTTCAATTCTTTTGGCAACATACAGAGAAACAGATCGGTGAATCCACCTGCAGAAGATACAGCTGGTGATTTGGAAATAAAGGGGATCTTCCAGATGCTGGAACTTATGCTAGAATAATAGTAAAGGCACAGTCTGTTGGGTGTTGGTGTTGAGGTTTTGGGAGCTGGAGGGCTGCAGGGGTGGCCTCTGTGAGGAGGGGGCTGTGCAGGGACTGCCCAGTGCTGGACATAGCCCATTCCAACCAGCTCTAACAGACACACCGCAGGGCATGGCTGAGCCCTCCAGCCAAGATGGTGGCACCTTGAGGAAAACATATTTAAGAAAGGACAAAACGCTGCACGGGCAATGAGGGGTAAGGAAAAGAAGTGTGAGGTCAGAAGAAAGAGGGGGACGAGGAGCCCCAGGCACTGGAGCAGGGATTCCCACGCTACAAGAAGCCCACGCAGGAGCAGGTACGTACACTGCAACCCCTGGAGGTCCCTATGATGGAGCAGATGGGTATTTCCTGAGGGAACTGAGAGCCTGCACTGGAGCAGGTTTCTCCTGAAGGACTGGAGCAGGTTTCTCCTGAAGGACTGGAGCCCATGGAAGGACCCACACTGGAGCAGGGGGACAGTGTAAGGAGGAAGGAGTGGCAGAGATGAGCTGTTATGGACTGACCCCATAACCCACCATTCCTCATCCTCCTGCTCCTCTTGGTAGGGAAGGAGTAGGGGAGTTGGGAATGAAAGGGTGAAGTTGAACCCTGGGAAAAATAGGAGGGGAGGGGGAAGAAGTTGTTTTAATTTTTTGTCTTTGTTTCTCACCATTCAACTCTTCTTTTAAATGGCAATAAATTAAATTAATTTTCCCCAAGTCGAGTGTTTTACTTCTTGACAGTAAGATGATCTCCCCGTCTTTACCTTGACTCTTGAGCTTTTTCATCTTATTTTTCTCTCCCCATCCTGTCGAAGGAGAGAGTGAGTGGATGGGTGGGCAGCTGGCAGGACAGCCCACCAGACATGCACTGACACCGTAACCCCACTGACAACTTGTTTAAGTGGATACCCATTCCGCTCACGTCAACAGGGATGGAAAAACAATGCAAGTCTCCCATAGGCCTTTCCTCATCTCACAACGTTGTTGCACTGTCAAGAGCTAGAAGCATAAGAATGGGGGAAAGAGGGAGAAAGAGCATAGTCTAGAGGAAGAGGTTGGTGTGCAGTGCCAGTGGTGAGGAGAGAGTGCTCTCAGTATGGAGGAAATCCTTCCCAAGCGTGCATTTCCATACGAGAGTCCCAGCAGTGCGAATGGAAAGTTGGGAGAAGTCAACCAGCATTGAGATACTCCATCCTGAAGGTTAGAAGACTGGATGAGAGAAGATAGAATAAGGGAATAGCAAAGCAGCTGTTAAGAGAGGACCAAGCAGCACTGGGAGATGGTACCAGGGAATCCAGCAAAGCAGGGGCTGAACCAAACACAAGAGTGCAAGGATGCGATAACAGGTCACAAACAGACACATCGGAGTGAGCAACGCTGAAAAGAACGTAAAATGGTGGTTAGTGAGAGAAAGTCTTGACAAGACTAATCAGAAAAGAAAAAACAACTAGTGACCATTCAGATGTAGAGCTAGGGTTGGGGCGGGGGCAGAGAGGCAGGGGACCAGGAGGGGAGGATGAACTTCTGTGTAATATTTGCTTCCACACACGCACTATTAAAGTTGGAGAGCGGTGCCGAAAGAGATTTAAATAGAGTCGATTTCCTGAGCTTGTAATGAGCCCATGCACTTTGGGTTTGGATGAATTTTTTTCCATTTTTGTTTTTGTTGGGTTGTTGGTTTTTGTTTTTTTCCACAGGAAGAAGTAATAACATTTTTCTAACCAACTGTAATTCTGGTCCAAATCAGTTTTAAGATTCGAGTTTGGGAATGACAGGATCAAATTCTCACAAGCCTTCTCAGGAGATTATGGCCCAGCAAAGATTAAGATGTTTCTGCTGTTTTGATCTGGATCCAGAAATTCTTTCCACTTCTGAGTCTGCTTCCCAACCAGTGCTGCTAAGGTGTATTTGAATCAGAAGATTAGACTCCGAGCAGTTGTTTTTCTCTCTCCTTTGTCGTCCTCTCTCCTCCCATGTCCTAACCCCCACAACTCGCCAAAGTTTCACTCCCTCCTGTCTCTACCTTGCTGCCAAAAAAAAAGGAAAACAAAAGCCTCACAGCTCACCCTCCTTTTTTTTAATAAGATCAGATTTTGAGGCTTTGGTTTTGACTCATGTCTATATGAGGTAAAAACCACTCAGCTTTTTTTTTTTTTTTTTTTTTTTTCCCCCTGGTCTTAAAACCTGATGTTGCTTTGGGTTTGTGGTAAGAAGGAGATTGATGTCCTCGTGTATTCCCAACAACAAACATTTTCTTTTCTTTTTTTCTTTTTTTTTTTTTGCATTCATTTTTTGCATTGATTCTGCAGAATCACACAGCCTACTGGGCTAGATTGATAGCTGGTCTTAAGCCAACATGGTTTTTCCTCTGTTCTTAAGTGTTCCTGCTGACTTCTGTTTTCTGATGTGTTTTTGGATTGCCATGGTACGATGCTGTCAAGTAGGAATATAACTCTCTGTTTGATTTTTTTTTTTTTTCATCTACTGTCAAAATATTTCACAAGGTGGCCCTCAGCTTTAAAGGCAGGAAGCACAAATCTACACACACACACACACACACACAGAGGGATGCACATTCATCTGTCACAGATGTTGTCACACTGAGCTAATCATGCAGTCCATTTAGGAAGCAGTTGAAGGCAGAGGGAGAGTTTTGCAAATCAAAGCTTGACTGCGGAGTTACTTGAGCAGTGACTCACTGACTAGTCATTGTAAACAAATTAATATTTGCCTCAATTTACTGCACTGTAAAAATAAAGTGTCGTTAAAGTGTTTAGAAGCTGAAACACTATTCTGACAACATGCTGAGGTGCTTTCTAATTCAGGTGACTATTGATAAGCATCATTGCGACCGTATCTCCCCTGAGAAATAAACAAATTGGTTTTTGGAAAGCTGCCATTCCCAGCAGCCATGCACTCAGAACATTCCTCCTTCTCCACCGTCTCAGTTTGTTTGTAAGGGACTTCTTGGTTGTTTTCCTTACACTGGAAAATGTGAAACACAAAACAAGCATGAAGCAAAGAAATTTGTTAATGAGTGCTAAGAAAGGTAAAACTGTCAGGATCTTTTTTAGGAAACGTTTCCTCCATCAAAAAAAAAATCTGTGCCTTTTTTTTTTTTTTTTTTTTTGGGGGGGGGGGAGGTAAAAAAGCAAGGAGTTTGGGTTGGAGGGGTGGGTTATGTGTGGATGTAATGATTAAATGTTAGCTTTGTGTCTTTTTTCTTGGCCTGCTAGGAGCTATGTGCCATGGTGATACATAAACAAGAAGTGACCAATTATTCATGTGAAAAGAGGTTTCATGAATCACAGGAAAACAGTAAATTATGTGGAAAAGCACATTTCACACTCTTCTCAGGATAAAAGTATGACAACATGGAAATCACTATAATAACTATGCACATTCTTTTTAATAAGATTCGTGGGTGGGTGGGAGAAGGGGTCCTGATAGTAGTGGAATGATTTGTAACAAGCACTTTCTTCTCTTTTTGAGGAGCAAAAAAGCCTACTTTAGCTGCCTGCTCCAGTATGGCTCACCGAAGTACATGCCAAGTGTGTAAACGAAGCCCTGGCAGAACTGGCAAGCCCTGCAGAAGGTCAAGCCCTGAAGTGTGTGTTGTTTGTTAGCAGAAGCTCTAGCGGAGCACTGAAGGAATGGTGGGTGCAGTGCCACCAGTCAGCTGAAGATGAAATAACGATTTGAGCAATACACCATCCCCTGTCCACGGGAGTGCGTTTCTGCTTCTTTGGTGGTACGTTGTAAGAGAGGAGTTTTTCCAAGCACAGAGGAGGAAGCTACTCCTAACAGACAGTTTGCATTGCATGGGTTGTTCCTTGCTTGAGGGACTTTGGTTCCAACCTCCTGCACTGAATGTCTGCTGGCATAAACACTCTACCACGCTTTTGGCCTGATCTTGCAACTGGCTCTACCTGAGGACAGATTTGGGCTGAAGTAGAGTCCCTTTGACTTCACTCAGCCTCCGAGATGGCGCGTGTATCCGCTAGCCCCAGAGAAGGCACTGGGGCTGGGGAGCTAATGCTGGCAAATAGTTTTTGGGTAACAAGTAAATGTTTTTTCCATCTTCTTTTAATGAAATCATGTCAATCAAAATCCATACTAGCCTTCGCTACCCGGGGCTGCTTGGCTTCATGATCTGCTACAGAAATCCATCATCTGCTTCGCTCCATGTGTACATTTAGCTAGGAATAACAGGCAGCCTCACCGAACTGTATAACATCTCCAGCAGCATCAGAGCTGTTTGGGTCTCAGGCGCTTTGCTGGTTTAGCCACAGACATTGTTGTGTCTGCCTGAAATGCTCTGTTACGGAATGCAGTGCCTGAGGAGCATTATCTATCTGCTGCTTGGAAAGCCAGGCGGCAAATCTGACACAACAGAGTTCATGATTCTGAAAATGTCACTCCGCTGACTTGAGAAAAACCAGATACTCCATAACAAGGGCGTTAATAATGCCTTTCCATTAGCACCTAGAATCCATAAGGATGAGATCAGAACGGACATAGAGTATGTAAGACTTGAACCCCATCACTTGCCATAAAGTGATAAAGAGAAAAGGAATGATTAGTCTTAACTCAGAATGTCAGGAGTTAGTAACACACAGTTTCTGGATCTGGGATCCCCTCACAGTGAAAAATTCATGTGCAGAGATGAAGACAGAGAGAACTACGTGTAGTCAGGATAATCAGAAAGCAGCCAAAGTGCAATAGGTTCTGCTTTCAGCCTGCCTTCAGAGGCTGCACTTCTGTCTCCTTCTCTGTGCACTGGCTGGCCAGCCATGGTTTTGAACAGCAGGGATAAAGTTCCTCCTATCGAAGGCAATAAATTAAGATTTCTCATTGATTCTGTATTACGAGTGGCTTTGTCCAGGATGAAAAATCGTACAGGGTGCTGGTGGCTGGACTAGGAATCTGTCCCATGACACAACCTCCTCTGAGCTGAGAGTGTGTGATGAGGAGGGAGAGGAGGGGCTGGCTTATAAGGAGTCCCACTGCTAAAAACACTCCTCCTGTCAGTGGTGCTGGCCGTTATGCCAGGTCACAAGTAGGGTGAAAAAGATGCCCCCTAGTCTCTACTTTTTGTTCTTTATCACCATTCATCAGGTGACATGTCACATTTAATATTTTCCATCTGCTTTTGGCCAATATGGTCTGGTACTGCTCAACAGCAGAAACCTGTTGATTCTGGACTGCTAACTACTACTGGCTGGCACACCACACTGTAGGGTGACTTAACTGTGGTGGAAGACAGACAGAATTGTTTCCAATGTACACCTAAGGAGGCCCTCAGTAAAGCAAACATTGATTTTGGAGAAGGGTTTTTTTATTTTTTTTACCTGTCTGCTGCCAGCAAGGCTGTAAATAGGATCCCTATATTTTTCCCTGTTGATGCTAACCCACATTGGAGCTCATCAGCAACCTTTAAGCCAATAAAGTTGCTGAGCATTGCTAGAAGCCACACACACCTCAGAACAGATGAGGGCCGTACCAGTTGTCACGGACTGGTTACAAGGAGCAAAGGCTCCGTGCAGCCCACGGGTGGCCTGTGACTGCTGGTTCACTGGGTTCAACTTGCCTTCATGGACTAGCTCCCACTGTTATAAATCATATAGGTATGAGTTTCTTCCTGGAGCAACTTGTTTGCTTTATTTATTTGGAAAATTTCAGTAACTGCACTCACCACAGCTTCTTTTTCTGCTGCTGAACTTGCCATAACTGAGGCTCGCTCAAGAATGCTTAGTCTTAACAGTGTGTGATTTCCCCTCATGATTTCTGAACCACATACTGAATAGATGTGCTGGTAAAGTGTGCTAAATGCATTTCCAGATAAACTAATGGTATCTCAGAAACGACCCACTTGTCTAGAGACAGAATGCCACAGATTTGAGGCACCCTCAGACTAAAAAAGATCTGGACATCCTGTCCCATTCCCCTCCTCCCCCCAATTTTAAGATCAGTGAAACATTTAGAACAGAAAACAATCTATTTTTAGTGCAATCACACAGTCACTCTGGGTATTATTTATATTTAAATTAAAACCAGCTTTTAGGCCTTCAGCTAACCCAGAATGCTAATGTTATTTAAGGAGGGGGGGGGGAAAAAAAAAAAAGCAAAGCTAAATAGTTAATTTGAACCTGGCATGATACACTGAGAGGAAACAACAGCACCCTGTGACGGTTACTCTCTTCAGAATGTTGGTGGAAAAAACAGTCAGATGTGCTATGCACGCATACAAAAGTGGCTACCCGGGCATGGTTTACAGAAGTCACGTGTATGCTTTGTGGCAAAGCAATAGTTAAAACATTGCTTGGGCTGAGTCAAATGCCCAGCGGTGCCTGTTTGGAACATTTTCCTTTGAGTCACTTTGTTTGAAATGTAATAGATGGCTGGTCAATCTGTTGTTAGAGCCTCTCTGTAGTTGTTGCCTGGAATATTAGTCCAAAATGTTTACTCCACAGAGGTGTCTCATGAGCGGTACCTCTTACTCATATCTGTCACTTTTTTAGGAGGGGTAACTTGAACTTGCTCTGTTTTTTTGCTCACATCTTGCAGATGTTCAGACAAGTAGGGCTGTTTCCTTCAGTCCTGCTTCCAAGGTGAATTCAGGGCCGGATTTAAAAGTGACTGCAGTGAGCAAGAAGACAAATTAAAGTCAAGAATATTCACAATAAAAAATTATTTACAGTACAACCAAAGGGCCTGTGACAAGGTGAAAAGATCGATGTTTCTTCTGAGTGGTCACAGGAAGGTGTCAGTGAGAGGTTCAAATCTATCGCAGGGGAGGTCAGTGGGTGGAGAACTTTCACGTAACAATCCCTGATATTCCCAAAATCCCAGATTCACAGGGTGTAAGTATGTTTTAGTGGAGTTTTGGAAAAGCCAGGTCTGTATCTGGGGCAAAGGGGGCTCTATGTGATTTATCACTTTCTAGCTCTTTACAGAGCCATCCACCGCGGTCCTTAAACTGCTGATGTACCCCTGGCACGGACTCCGCATGGTCTGCAACCAAACATGAGCTGGAAAGAACACGGCCCTGGTGTGTTTGACCTAAAACTTCAGAGTGCATGTCCTGCCAATCCTTTTAGTAAGTGATGGTGAGCTCGGGCTTGTGCTGGTGCATGGTGCCTGTTTGAGCTGAGGAAGAGAGGAGCTCCAGCAGTGTGGCGGGCATCGAGACTGGGGATGTTCTTTGATACACACAGAGATAGGAATCATCTGGAGCTAGCTGGCAGGTTCTAGCGCTTAGAGTCCTCCTGTAAAGCCTAACATACATCCCTCACTGCCTGCTGGACAGGCTTTGGGACTAAAGAGCTGGCTGTTGTAGTCCTAACAGACCTCCATTTCTTCTGCCTTCAGAGTGAGGTTGGATTCATGACGTCCTCTTCAATGTATGGAGTAGGGTCTGCTAACTGCTTCAGGAACAAGATTAATTGTCTGCAAAGGCGTGCAGAGGACTCTGAGGGAATGTACCACATTGTTATCCCTCATGGCATATACAGCACTTGACTCTTCTGATTTCTTAGAAAGCTCCTCAACTTAATTCTTGCAAAGACCACCATTATGAAAGGACTGAGAGAGAATGTGAATCTAAGCGTTTCTGCCCAAAGGCAGATGCTGAGCAATGATACTGCAAAAGTTTTTTCAACATTATATGATATGCCTACAAAGAGATGGGATAGGAAACCCTCTGTCCCCACAAAAGCATCCCACAAAATCTCATCTGGTTGGATTGATTTGAATCAGGTGGTCACCAAATAAGCTTGTGCTATTTCCATTCACTTGGTGGCTTAAGCTCGCTGAGAGCTTATTTCAGGTTGTTTTGTGCATAGAATCAATTTGATAGTCACTGCTTTATACCAGGAGTTGTGTTTGATAACCTGCCCTTTTCAGCTAGGAAAGTACTGAGGGAAAAATGTTCCCTTTACCAGTGAAAATGATGTAAATTTCTTTAAGGGACTAATTTTTCTTGTATCTTTTAAGAATGCTATTTCTTTATGTTGTTGAAATGCTGGGGTTTCAACCCCAAGCCCCAAATTAAGGCTGACATATGGGTGATTCCCATAGCCCTTCCCAAAGCGGGGTGAGTTTCCCTTCAGGCTTCCCCCCAGGGTGCTCCGGCCTGGCAGACAGAGCCATTGGGTAAAGGAGCCCCAGGTGTCTGCAGTGAGTAACCCAAGGTCAGGTGTCCCACTGAGGGATCAAAGCTGGGACCCCTTGCAGGAGGGGCAGTGTCTGTGTGTGAGGTGGGTGCCCTGTGCAGAGTTCCCTGTTGGGGAAGGACCTCCTGCCTCCCTGGGACTGGGCTCCACTCAGGTCTGGCTTTTGTAAACGTGGGCTCTGTAGAGATTCAGTGTGTGGCTTCCTTGGTCTGATGTGTTTGGCTTGTTGACTCGGTTGTCTCCCGTCCCTTCTATGGGAGACTGCATGTCACCATTTATTCCACCCATTGTTGGTTGTGTGGTGTTGTTGTTGGGGTCAGTGGGATTGATGTTGATTATGTATAATCTGACTTGTTTGTACCCCCAGTGCTCACCCATGTACTGACCCTTTTGTATTGAAAACAATCTGGTTATTGGTTCATCTTTATGTTGGCTATGTCCTTTATGCTAGGCCTCATAACTGGCAAAGCAGCTGTTGACTAAGATCTCATCTTGGTGGCTCAGATAATTTCACTGTGTCAACCTTTTCGGGTGTAGCAGATGCCAATATCATGCTTTACCTAGTCTCTCAGAGCTACAGTGTTGGCTTTGATGGGGAATACTAGCTGGTTCAGCTGGAGAATACTCTCATACTGTTCACTCCAAGACCTGTTAGAGTTATGAGCTGCCTGTATTGCAGGAGATCTTCGGTTAGTGTTGGTCTACACAGGGACTCTAGAGAATAAACAGAAGATCCTCATGTGAAAAGATCCCAGAAAATATCAATGGGAACATAACGGATCTCTCCTGCTGTCTGCCCTGAGAGTAATGGGCAGTCTTGCCAGGCAGGGGAGACTTTAGTCTTGTGGCAGTATCCCAGGGTCACACCCTGAAGCCGTGTTTCCAGCAGAGGTTACAACCTTTCTCTGGTACTTTGCATCTGGGTAGAAAGTTGGGAATGATAGAGAAGACTGATACTGGGTGAAGAACTTGTGTGAAGCCTGTGCTGTGGCAAGGGCAACACCCTGACATCCTGAAAAATTCACACCTGAAGTGAAACAGTTGTCTGCTTGGGAGGATGGAGTGGCTGGACTTGTCTTGTGCTGGCAGAGCCGTTTAGAAGATGAATGTTTCCCAATTCATTGATTAATGACCCCCTGGCTCCCCCTCTCCCCCCCACACCTCTTTAAATCAGACAATCAAGCAAACAACAGAAAACATGTGTGCTGTCAATTCTGAGTTTTAGTAAAATGTCTAGCAATTAACAGGAAGCAGTTGTGACCTCATCTGGCAACTTATAAAAGCCGGTTCTAAAAATGGTGTTTAAAACAGTGACATTTAATTGGTCACTGCCAGAGAAGGACACACACAAACTTTGTTTAAGTATAACCTGATTTTTCAGCATGAAGGAATCTGGAGATGTTTTGACATATTTACGTTACGTAATGGAATTGTTAAATAGGAAGTGAGAAGTCAAATTTTTCCTTAAAAAACCCTGTGTTTATGTTTGCATACCCAGACAAAATTTAACACTGCAGTAATGCCCTACTCCTCTTTTCCTTTGCATAGTTTTGTTCCCTGTCTCTGTTGTTTACATTCCAGTTAGTTTGAGCTAGCTGATGGGGGAAGTCAATTACCTCATTGTCCTCTTATTTTTTTTTTGATCAAAGCACTGGTATAATTGGAAATTAGATTTATTAATGAAACATCTGAAGCTTCCAAGAGTCATTAGCAGGCAGGATGGAAAGATGTGTCCTACGCGTTCTGCAGGATTACTTACCATCTTGTGTATACTTAGGGGAAAACGTCAGAAAACGTGGGCAGCATCATTTGAAACATAAATCTTACATTCTTGAAGTGTATGCAATGGAGATAGCAGCTTGGAGGTTGGCTGAACTATACTTAAGTTTGAGCTTGGGTTGTAAGATCAGTAAGAAGGTGGCTCTCTTGCATTATGTCCCTCCAGCTTTACCTGGTGCTTACTTAGAGGTAGGAATGAGTTAGGATAACATTTACAGCAGCTTAAATTTAGCTCTGCTAAATTATTCTGGCCCCAAAGTTCTTTGGAACTGTTGGCTTTGCTGAGGGTAGTCAGAGGGCAAAGCACTTTAACGTTCTTCTGTTTCTAGCCTCATCCACTGTTGTCTCCACATGACTCCACATAGTTGGCAGGTTCAATAGGTACTTTATTAATGGTGGTGTATTTGGGAAGGTCTTGGCCTTCCTTGGAGCAACCATTGTCCATCTTGTCCCACAAAGGGAAAAGTGAAAAGGGACTGTTCTGGTATGTCATTTAGGGAATAGTTCAGTGTCTGATAATGCTGAGTTTGAAATCAGCAAGTGTAAAGAACAATAGTAAAACCTTACTTAATTGTCCTATTCAGCTACATCTCACACATCTCCATAACTCTGATATCTGTACTGGATTTTGAGATGGGAATCTAAAGAATGATCTCATGTTCAGAGACAAGTTCAGATCTCTTTGACTAACGGTTCCCAAACCGTAGGCAGGTGTTAGTTCAAAGGGCCATAGAAAGTGCATGAAACCTCCTTGCCTTTATGCTGCAGAAAACAGGGAAACAACTGGCTGACAGTTGACTAGAAATCTCAGCAAGAGATAAAACAGCTGAGGCAGTTGCATGGGCAAGGGAGAAAACTGTTGGGAGCAGGGAGGAAAGCAGAAGTAGAAAAAAAAAAAAATTCTGAAGGCAGTGGTGGAACTCCCATTCATGTCTAGGGGATGGGCTTTAGCCTCTGCTCTTCTTGGCATTAGGAGAAATTAGAAAAAGTCAGAATTAGACAAAGTATACTCCCACTAACAGGGAACAATCTAATAAATTTAATTCCTTTGCTACTGCGCATAGATTTTTACCCAGATTAAAAATGAATACAATCAACCGAAGACACAAAGTGCAAAGATGACAGACTATAGATTATTTTATGGAATGGTGCCTACAAAACATCTGCCTGCTTTGTATAAATGTGTTTTCAACTTTCCACTGAAGCTTTCAGTGGCAAACACAATTGTAAGGTTATGAAACAGTTTCTAAAGTCACTCCCTGCTTCATTGCATGTCTGTTCCTAGGTTTTGTTTGAAATTTTTTCCCCCTTGGAGGCTGTCTGAGAGATGACCTTTAAAATCCAGTAGATATTCTTTCATCAATTTCTGTGGAGAGGTATTCTCGTGGGTTTTTTTGAAAGAGGGGGTGGGTGTTGAGGAAGAATTGTAAATTTACCCATAGCAGCAGTGAAGGGAGTATAAAGCTTGTAATTTTTTCTCTCTTTTACAGAGGACTTGCGTCTTTGCTCCATCTGATTAAACAGTGCTATTACTAAAAGGATGTAGAAAAACATCAGCAGAGTGTAAACATCCAGTTAGAGAACTACACACACATTCAGAAATGAATGTGGGTTAAACCCTGGCAGTTAGATTTCAAAGCCTTTCCATTTTGCCTGAATCTGGAAAACTGTATGCCATTATTTGTCCACTCTTTACAGTAAAAATATTGTATTCTAATGCCTTTTGGAATTTCCCACATTCCAGCTTGTGCCCATTGCTCTTGTCTTATCTTTCTTTTTAAGAAAAGTGTCTCCATCTTCTCTAAACCCTGTTATCAGATGGCTGCAGACACCAATAAGGTCTCCCCTTCAACTTTTCTTCAGGTTGGACAGATGCAGCTCCCTCAGCCTCTCCTTGTACACTGTGCTCCAGCCCTCTTGCCAGCTTTGTAGCTCCCCACTGAACTTGAGCTCATACATCAATATCCTTCTTGTACTGGGGATCCCAAAACTGGATACAGTAGTCTAGATATGGTCTTACAAGTGTCAAATAGAGGGAAAAGATTTCTCTGGACCAGCTGGCTCCTAATAAAGCCCAGGATGCTGATGGCTTTCTCTGCCTCAAAGGCACAGTGCTCCCTCATGTTCATCCTGCTGTCTGCTGTGAGCCCCGGGTGATTTTTGCAGATCTGGTTCATAACAGATCCCACCCCAAATGCAAGACCTTGTGCTTGTTCTTGCTGAACCTCATCAGCTTCTTGTCAGCCCATTTCTTCAGCCTTTTCCCGCTATTCCAGTCCCTTTGAATAGCGGTCCTGCCCTCCAGTATATGGAATACTGCTCCCTGCTCCCAGTTTGGTGTCATCTGCAAGCTTGCTGAGAGTACACTTCATCCCATCAATGAAGACAATAAACAGTATGGTCCCAGTACCTGAGGGATGGTCCTAGTTTACTGACCACCAGCTGGACTTTACATCACTGATCATAACTTTGACCCTGACACTCCAGCCAATTTTTCATCCCACTGATCCAGCCTGCCTGAATTTCTCACCAGTGATGATTAGGTGACTACAGGAGGCTGTGTCAAAGGCCTTTAGAAAATCAAGGTATTCAATATCCCGCCCCCTCCCCTTGTCCACAATGTCAGACACCTCATCATAGAAAGCAATGAAAGTGGGCAGGCATCGTCTTGCCGTAGTAAATCCATGTTGGTTCCCTCTAGTCACCTTCTCATCCTTCATGTGTTTAGAAGTGGCTTCTAAGAGCATTTGCTCCACAGCCTTCCCAAGGACTGAGGTTATGATGGGCAGTTACAAGTTTCCTAGATCCTTTTTACCCTTTTTGGGCTGGGTGCAACATCTGCCTTTTTCCAGTCATTAGGAATCTTCCCCAGTTGCCATAACCTTTCAAAGGTGACAGAAATTAGCCCCTCAGTGACATCTCAGATGGCCTCTATCTGGTCTGATGGACTTGTGCATGTTCAGCTGGGTGAAATGATCCCTGGCTCTTTCTGCTGTGGGTACTACTTCATACCTACAGACTGTCTTAGGAGGCTCAGAAACTTGGGAGGCCTAAGGACAAGTTGTACATGTGAAATATAACCTACAAAAATGCATTTTTTTTTTCCCTTATAGCTTGTCACTAGGTCCCTTAACCCACTGAGTAATGGATCCACACTGTCTTTATCCACACTTCTACCAGTACATACAGAAACTGGTGATTTTTTTACCTTCCCCGATAGTTTCAACTCCAGCTGAACTTTGGCTTTGGCCTGACTGCGTTCCTACTCGTGCAGCTCATGCAGACATTGCATGTGTATAATCTTACCATTTTGCCATTTACAGTTTTTGCTGTTGACGTTACCAGTGCCATCAAGCCACACAAAGTCTCCAGAAATAGAAGGGAAAAGCCTGTTGTGATTCAGTGAATTCAGGGATGGTTAAATGGCAGCCCATTTAAAGATGTAAATTAGTTTTATTGGATTTAGTCTCATCTCCTCCATCTCCAGGAATTGAATTTATTCATCGGTCAGGCCACACAGAGGGCTTTTCTCTGTATGACTGATGACAAGAAGTAATGTACAGATCCTAACTCATGCTGTCAGAGTGCTTTAATTTACATGAGATGCTGTGAAAAGTGTGGCTTTACTGGTTTGGGCCCTGAACCACCCAGGTAAAGCCTGAAGTGAGGCAAAGCATACAAGCTGACTACCTTTAACAAAATCCATCTTGTGACCAGCAGTCCATAATCCAGTGTCCATTGCAGTCTGGTTCTGACACTGTCATACAAAGAGGTTTTTTTCCCCTCTGTGGTGGAAGTTCTGCTTTGAAACAGCTCAATAAGGTCTTAGAAGGGAGAGGGATTGATGTGCTCTCTCTCAGAGGGAGTGAGCTGCTTGATGGAACAAGGAACTGGCTTGGAATAGAAGATGAAAGGATATTATGATGTGTCAGTAAGGCAAAGGAGACCCCAGGCAGCTCTGATTTAGGCTCAGCTGTTAATCAAAAATTCTGGGGGAAATCCAAGCCTCCAGAGCTTGAACAGAAATAGAAAAGGCTGTTTCATATTATACAAGGACATAAAGCTGTGCTAAAGGGGAAATCCAACCGGAAAAGGGCTTTTCTCCCTATCCAGCTCCTAGCTTGTGCTGGAGCAGTAAGAGGCACAGAATGCTGGGCACTCTTCTGGAGTAGCTTACACATGAACCTGCAGCATGAGTATAGACAGGAATATTCTGTGGGTATTCTGCTTGAAAATCCCTTTACATGATAATCGCTTTCTAGTTGTCAGTCCCGATCAGGTTAATCATCGGTTAAGACCCCTCCGTATCCACAGGCCTCATCCAAAACCCATCAAAGATAATGTAAAGATTCTCTTTGACTTTAACGGACTTTGAATCAAGCCTATAAAACAACCTGACATCTGTATTACATACTCGGGCCTTAATGACCCTTTTTCCCTAGGGCTCTGGAACACCATTCCAACATCTGGGAACCTTCCCTTTCCTAGTGTTTCCCATTTGATATATGTTTTCTAACAGATTAAAAAACATAAGCTGCAGGCCAGTTGGATCATCATTTGATGGGTTAGTTCAGGTTCTGTTGCAAATCAGAGGGTCAAATAATTCTTTCCAGACCTTACTCTTGTGCTGAGAAACTGAGACAGACTGCGTAGCAAGGGATGGGTAAGTTAGGCCTTTTATGGTCAAAGGGAGTAGTATTGGATATTCCAGAGAATGGAGAAAGAAATGAGATAACATTATTATCTTTCAAAGGGTAACTGCAGCATATCTCTTTGAGCATACAAGAAAAAAAAAAGTCTGTGGCTGAGCCAATGCACCTGACACCAACAAAAAGGTTGAGAATTTTTGCCTCCCCTAAACACTGCCATGTCATTTTGGGCTTTGGTCCTTTTTACTCTGCACTCCAGCAACTCTGGGAATAGGAAACCACTACTTTTGTCCACAAAATCCTGACCACACACGCTCACAGCAGGAATTTTACAGGGTTTGTCTTTCAGGGAAGCGGCAAACGCTGTCTCCTTACATAACAGCGGTGGGAAAATGGAAAAGGAAGGGGTCTGAGACACTTGGATAAGCCCGGGGTGACTCTCACAGACTGAAAGTGACTGTTGAAATGTGAAATCTCCACTTGGAGGAGAAGCTAGGAGGCGGAGGGTGTTGTCAGTAGCAGCAGGGAATGGAGAACGGGAGGGAAGTGCGAAGAGGAAGAGTTTCCCCAGCCCAAAAACTGGGGTGGTTAAGGCTGAGGAGAATTGAAAGATAATTGCAAGGCAAGTATAAAGCTTGGGGAGAGGAGAATACCTGTATAGCCATTTCCTTTTCTTTAATACTGCGGTCTACATGCCATGAAGCTTTTGGTGAAGTGAGACTGGCTTGGTTTTTTTGATCCAATGGTGCTCACAAGTCTTAAGAGGGAAATGGCTTACAGGTTGGAAAATGGGATCACTATCATGAAATCATGACCAGCCCCAAAATATTTGGTCTTCAAGTTTCCATTCACGGTCTCTAAGACAGCACTCGGGCCACAGCAAAAAAAAAAAAAAAAAAAGATCTGAAGTGTGGCTTACCACAAACACTCCTTGAAATCCCAACTAGCAGTCTGGCACTTTCTCTAGCTCACTTCTCATGTCTCCAAGCCACTCATCTATCTGCTGATCATGTTAGGCACGAACAGCATCCAGAACTCTCTCCATCTGGATTCTTGCATATGATTTTTAGAAAGGCTCCAACATAGACTCTGTTTCTTTTCTTTGTTTTTGTTTCTGCTTTGTTATTTTTTCCATGTCCACATTCAGAGCTTGGATGTTACTGTGGTTGCCTTTCTCACAATGACACTCTCATAATTAATCCCTACACTTTAGAAGCATCAGTGCCTGGTTTAGGATACATCAAAATCTCAGGCTTAGAATATTTACATGCCAAACTGTGCCTGCAGTTAAGGAGGCAGCATTAGAAATCCTTGTCCTAAACTTCTCTTTATGCAGGGATTTGCACAGAGTGCCAAGCCAGAATCAAATTAGTTTCTTTAAGACTTAAATTTTCCCATGTTTTCTGTTACTGAAAGGTCATGATGTTTTTTTTAAAGTCTCTGCTGTTCCTGGGTTGGTTTCTTCTTCTGTAGCAACCTGTAGGGAAGTCATAATGCGGTGTTTATGATGACATCCCTTTCGTGCTGTGGAAGGAATTTTAATGTCACGAATTCCACCTTATGTCTGGAGAGATGGGCTTGAACTGGAATCTCACAATCACACAACCCCAAACTAGGTGGAATTTGAATCCCCAGCTGAACTTACAGTTTTAGAAGCCAAAACTCTGTTTTTATTGCCCATCTTCCATTCTTTGAAGAAGTTTAGATCTGGGATTTTCTGGCTCAAGTGCCTCTCTAATAGTGTCTTCAATGCCAGAACAAATGGGAAGGGAAAGGCAGGAAACATGGAGGTAAATAGAATCCCTAACTGGAAAAAGTGATAAGAAAATTATGAAATAATCAACGATGAAGAAGCTAGCTTTCTATCTGTCCAAGCACCTCCCTCTGTAAAGTTCACTGGTAAAGAATTTGCTTTCTATGTAGACCCACTTGGGTCATTCCTAGTGGCCTAACTTTTAACTCCTCACCATGCCATTTTTTAGGCTCAAAAAACCCACCTGTGAGTTAAGGGAGGGCTATAACATCTCCCCTTCACAAATGGGAAAACCATAGTGTGGAAAAAAATAAAGAACAGACTTAAGGTCACACTAGAAGTCTGTGGCAGAGGAGAGATTCACTCTACCTGTCTCTGTACAACTCTCTGATGATGATGATGCCAACCTCTAATGCTAAATGGTTTTCATATGGTAGGCCAGATGTTCACCTCAGGAGGGACCTGATTGCAGTTCCTTCAGTTTAGGAGCCACTTGTCAATGTTCAGATTTTCTAGTAATGGTCATCATATAGAATCTGATTGGTTTGGTTGTTTTTGTTTGTTTTTTTTAGAAAAAGATACTGAGCAAGACCCAGCAGATAACTGAATAATGTACCTACAGTCGCACTTACTCTTCTGGGTGCTCTGCATCTCTAATTGCATAGTCTTCCATTAAAGTCCACGGTCAAGTTCTTTATTTTCTGGATTAGTGATTAAGTAATGTGCTGGAATGCTTTAGATTAGATTTTAACACTGTTAAAGGAAAGATACCTGCTACTCACAGGGAAAACAGACCTTGCTTCTCATCATGAGAAGCAGTCCTGAGAGCTAGTCAAGTCCATAATGGAGAATTACAATGTACCACACCAGAAAGAAAAATATTTTTTTGGACTTTAAGTAAAATTTGATTTGTACAACTTAAAGATGGAAATTCTATAGTATTCATACCTTATTCTTTTTGGGTTTGGCTCTTTGGTAGCTGGTTATCCTCAATAATACACTGTGACCCCGAGTTCCCCGAGGAAGTGTGTTGTATTTAACAACAAAATGTTTCATATCATATTCAATGATATCTTCTTGTCTCTGCATTCTGAGAACATATCAACATTATTCTTGCCCATTGAATTTTTGACTGCATACACCTGTGCCTGTCCTATACAGATCTTCACGCTAGATCAGCCTCTTTTACAGTCCACCCAGCAGCTGGTCCTGGAGCCTTCATCTCCCCTATTGCCTTCTGCTCAGAGGCGTGAGCACCCACACAAAAGGGATTCTCCTATAGCCAGCTCCTCGAGGTGCCTCCTCCTGCTCCGCTTAGAGACACACACACAGCTGGCTCCCGGGCCACTTCACCCACTGCCTGATCCAGTTTGTGATAATCCCAGACACAAATCCAGGCTGGGTGATGAGTGGATTGAGAGCAGCCTTATGGAGAATGGCTTGGGGGTATTAATGAATAGAAAACTGACTATGAGTCAGCAATGTGCACTTGCAGTCCAGAAAGCCAACCATATCCTGGGCTGCATCACGAGCAGTGTGGGCAGAAGGGCGAGGGGGGGGATTCTCCCCCTCTGCTCCACTCTCAGGAGACCCCCCCCTGCAGTGCTGGGTCCAGCTCTGGGGGCACCAACAGCAGAAGGACACAGACCTGCTTGAGCAGGTCCGGAGGAGGCCACAAAGATGATTGGGGGGCTGGAGCACACCCCTGTGAGGACAGGCTGAGAGAGTTGGAAAAGAGAAGGCTCCAGGGAGACCTTAGAGTGGCCTTCCAGGACTTAAAGGGGGCTACAGGAAAGCTGAGGAGGGACTCTTGATCAGGGGGTGTAGGGATAGGATGAGGGGTAATGGTTTTAAACTGACAGAGGGGAGATTTAGATTAGGAAGAAATTGACTGTGAGGGGGGTGAGACCCTGGCACAGGTTGCCAAGAGAAGCTGTGGCTGCCCCCTCCCTGGAAGGGTTCAAGGCCAGGTTGGACGGGGCTTTGGGCAACTGGGCTAGTGGAAGGTGTCCCTGCCCGGGGCAGGGGCGTTGGGACTGTATGATGTTTAAGGTCCCTTCCAACCCAAACATTCTATTGTTCTGTGATTCCATATTCACTAACAGTCACATACTGACATGCATTCCTGGCTCACTGCACTTGCCAGCACTGTGGATACGCAGCCCCTTTGCCCTCTGACCCATCATCTCCTCTCAGCGGCTGTGGCTTGGTCCCCTGTACACACACAGAATAGAGATCCTGTCACCCAGAAGCAGTGTTTATCAGGGATACGGGACAGGCTGGGCTGATCAGGCAGAGGGTATGGCCAGACAGTGTACTGACAAGAAACAGTTTATACATCAATTTTGTCCCCTGTTGTCCCTAGTTCCCATACTTCCCCCTTCCCAAACCACCTTGATCTCTCCCTTTCCCAGCTTTTGTTTCCTCCACTAAACATCCCATACTAAATTTTGTACAATCTCAAGATGCTCTTCCCCTGCATTCTGTAAAGTGTCCCATCCCCCCGGGCTGTGACTCCCTCAGTCTGTGAGATGACCTAGAGAGATGTTATGGGTTGTCACTGGTGGACCATGGGGATGATGCTCTCCTCTGGCAGCTCTGGGAGGGGCCAGGGTGAGGGCTCATTTCTCTGACCAGGTTTCTGGGGTGCTGCCATTGTGCCTCTCTGCTCCTTGATGTGTGTGGAGATGATGTGGAGATATCTCCTGGCATAGCAGCCATATCAGGGTCGTAGCTGGTTTCCCCTACCTCTCCGTGCCTTCCCGTGTGTGGAGATGAGCTTTTATCACATAAGCCAACAATGGGAAAAAAAGATGTTTGGTGTTACCACTCACTTTAAACGAGCTAATGGCTGTAACATGTGAAATACTTCCCTGACTTTAGATCCTGCTCTGTCTCTTGAGCAACTTTGTCTCTTTTTCCAGTGTTGTGGAGGCCATCATACTGCAGATAGCTAAACTGCTGATAACTTTGTGCCCAGGGAAGGCCATAACAGAGCCATGACACTGCCTATTCTCTGATATTTCTCTCCTAAACCCAAATGATAGCTCACCAGGCCAGACATTATCAGCAGGGTTATTCCACGTCTCTGAATTCATTAATCATGACTTGGCGATGCAGCTAAGACACGGCCAACTGTGTGCAGTGTTTGCCCTTCACTCGTTTCCTGGGTTTATGTGCTGCTTTAAGGTCAAAGATATATGTCCGGACTCTTGCTCAAACAACACTGCACATCTCTCTTCACATCTCTCTTCAATGAAACTGTATTTTGGTATGCATATTTGGTTTATCCCATCTAAGTCTCTTTCATTGCTGGAATAGGGCACTGGGACCCTGTTCTTTGCCTCAAATTTCACCATTCCAATGTGCCTGCACTCCAGTGTAGTTTTCTAATTCCTGGGAAATAAAGATCATTAGAAGAGATGTTAATTTTCCATCATGATCACGTTGCAATGACATTCATGTTGCTATAAGTTTAAATTTTTCCCTTCCTTGTTTTGTTCTGAAAGATGTAATTCATATAGGACTCGAGTGACCTTTTTTTTTAATTAAGATTTTTTTTTTTTTCTGTAAAATATCACACACATTTCTGGTTCATTCAACTGTTTTTCAAAAAGTAGGTGATATATTCTGGTGTCCCTGGCATGTTGCATAAGTTTCAGATCCGAGCACAAAGACTCCATTTTGCGAAAATAAATGCATTCTCTTTCAACTCACGTCCGTAGGATATCCCAAATGTACAGTACTATGTTTACTGGGTACTAATATAATATGTAGCTGTGCAACCCATGAACATGTTAGTAAAGCATTAATGCTTAACACACGTCGTTGATGCATCAATTAACTTCATTAGAGTTGGCCCCTCGAATAATTGTGAGTGCTTCCTTGTACAGAATGTTCCTTGCCTGATTTTGGCAAGGGAGGCCAGCCAGAGGAACTTGCTGTTTATTTTTGAACCAGTGTAAAAGTAGACCAGGAGCAGACACCTCCTGCTGCAGGCTAGACCTGACAAAGAGGTCATCTTTGTTGCACATGGCTAAGGAATTACATCCCCTGCTGAAGATCAGGGCTATTTTTAGAAACAGGCTAGAACTCTTCATTCTTGAAATTGTTTTAATTTTCATCTGAAGAGTCAGACTGCATGGCTAGGGAAAAGAAGAAAAAAAAAAAAAAAAGTCTAGTAGGCTTCGGGGCCAGTGTGAGCCGCAAGTCTGTGTAAAAAGAAACCTGATGAAATTGCTTCTTGTGGTGCTGACAGAATTTTGTCCTGGCAGCACCGATGTGCTAATCACTATAGGCTGACAAAGAGCCATTGCCCAAGAGCAGCCCGTAACGATCATGTAAATTTTACTTAAGTATATATGATTACAAGAAATTGCCCAGAATTTTAACAGACATTGTGCTGCCTGTTTATAGAACAGTATAGATTTACTGGCTCCATTTTTTTCTACTGTAAATGAAAGCCTTAGGGCTTGGGAGGTGGGGAGGTGGAGGAAAGGAAATGTTTTGGCTTCACAGTATATAACTGCCTACGGAATAATTTTAATGTACATTAAAACCTCATTCAGGTCTGCCACAGATATAGTGAGTTTAAACAATCCAGTGGGGCACCTTCTTCGTCTAACTCTTCCACATCTCTTAGTCCGCAGACGGAACTTCAATGGATGGCTGTATCTCTTTGAGAGACACAACCCTTGTTCCTGTTTTCCACAACAAGTAAACTGAGTTTTTCAGAGATTTCAAAAACCACATGGGAAAATGATAAACTAGACGGACTCTTACATAGTGCAGTCTATAGCATCTCACCCAGAAATTTCTACTTCAAGCCCAGAGCTCCAGCTGACTGATCCCATGTGTCCATATCTGGGTTGGATTATCAAATTTTCAGCTGAGGCAAAAAGGCACCATAATCCCAATGGTTGACTTGTCACCCTGTGAAAAAAACTGAACTCCTAGCTTGGATTATGTCTAACTGCATTTTAGAGACACCGTATCTTATTCGTGTTGTCTTCTGCTATATTAGAAAGCTATCTATTAGCTGAAATTACTTTCAAACTGAGATATTTCCAAGCCAGTCTCACACTGTGAGACACGTATTTGTAATCTCAGGTCATTCTCGTAGCTCTGTCTAAACACTTTCCACTTTTCTACATTCTTTTGGCAGGACAGACATCAAACTGGATAGATGACCCCCAAAAAGCTCTCCCTGATGCCAGATAGAGAGGGGTAATACTCCTTTTTGTACTCAGTAGTCGTCTTCTTTTGTAACCAAAAGTTATGTCTACAGAGACAGTCTCAACATCTCACCAGAACTCACAAATGATCATTTGCTAGAATCCTCATGTTTTGCAGAGCTACTAATTTGCTACTCGTTTGCCTAATTTAAAGGCATGATTTCCGTTCTCTGCTCATGGATTTCAAAATGCACTTGTCTTAAGTAAATCCACTTTACCCTATGATCTGTGTTGATTTGTAGCCAGGTCAGTATGATCTCTTTCTGATATCTCTTGCAGTTCCAATAGATTTTAATGTACATATTTTTGTTTTAATTTTGCTGTCAATCTTTGAGATCGCTGATAAATACACTAAGGAGCATTCATCCATGAAAAGGAACCTACGTGATACCAGCAGAAAGAGCACTGTATGATGATCATCTTTTTTTTTACAAAAACTGCTGTAATCTGTTAACCTTTGATATATTTAACATGAGCTACACTGATGTTCACTTTTGCATTAGTTATTCATTTCTCAGACAGAAAACCAAGTCACACAGGACTGTAGCAAACGCTTTACAGAGTGCTGAAAATGTTATGTCTATACAACTATAACCATCAACCCTGTAGTCTTGAAAAGAAAGGAAATAATCAGAAAACTTTATGACAGCATATCACTCGTCTTGATGTTACAATTTCTTCATTCCTTTTGCACAGTATCACATAGCAGCCTCGCTGTGATTTTGCCTAAAATCAGTGTCAGGTTCATCTTGTGCTTGCCCCGATTCCCCCAGCTGACTTCTTAACTATTATCAGCAGTTGTTTCTTATCAAGCCTCCAAAATTTCTTGATCTTCTAGTCTGTCTTAAAAATCAACATTATTAATGCTTCTGAGACCTCCTTGGACAATTGTTTTAATATTCTTAGGTGCAAATTATCTCTTTCTGCAAGTAAAAAATATGGTTTGCTTTAATCAACACAGTGATTAAAGTGATCACCAGAGTCTGTTGTTGGAAGAAATCGCACATACTACAGTTTTAGGGAAAAAAAGAAAAAGAGAACTACATGAGTCTGTTGCTGTCCTAATGAAGAAAAACTTGGTGTATCGTATGTATTGTACTCATCTGCTTTTTCTTCACCAGGCTTGATGGAAATTAAAACAATTTCTTCACCAGGCTTGATAATTTACCAGCGCCGTTCACCATTAGGATGTTTCAATTTCATCTCCAAGTGACCCACAGTGCTGCAGACCAAATAACTGCATGTTATTTATTCCAAATGACCCTGTAATGGAATAGGAAGTGCCTTCGTATAGTTATATGGGAATGCTGTGCTGAATTAGCAGGAGGTAGATGGGATTTGGGAGACAGCCAGGACAGGCAAAGGAGGCAGAGGAGATGAGCTGGGACTGAGGTATGCTGCAAAAGTAACAGTAATTTAATTGGTCAAAGTAATGTGTGGGAAGGTATTAAAGAATGAATTGAAGGCCAGAGTCTGAAGTCTGGGCACAGCCTGGAGGGAGATGGTCCTCGTCATCAAGCCCAGATCACTTTATGACTTTAATTGGACATCTCAGCTATCACTTTCACTGGCACAAGGTTGACCTAGTTAAAAATAAAATCCCAGACAATCTGTATGCCATCATCTATATTTTAAACTGGGTTCCTGTTCTGTCTTTGCCCAATGACGTGAGCTCAGCTCTTACTCTGCTGTAAGGGAATCCTGAGGCTAGAGAATGTTTTGGGGTCAACAGCTTGACTGGTGAGTTCATCAGAGGCAACATGGATGGCCTGATGGCTCCCAGTGCTGCTCATGTGCAAGAACCTGCACCAGCCCGGTAGAGCAGTTAAGAAAGGAAGTAAAAAAAAAAAAAAGTAAGCAATGTGGAAAAAATAGGCAGAAAGAGCTCTGTAGGAGAACAGGGTGGTTATAAAATAAACAACTAGTAGCAAAGAACAATGTGATTATTCTGCAGTTACTCCCTCACTGTGGAAAAAGTGTGATTTTTTTTTTTTTTTTTTTTTTCCAGTTCTCTCTAGAATTTAAACTGGAAGAATCACATTCTGCCTCTTTGCATTTCTGCAGAAGTTTCCTCAAAGATTAATTTAATATTATATCCCTAAAAAAAAAAAAAAAAAAAAAACAAAAAAAAAAACCAAAACAAAAAACAAAAACCATGGAGACTTTCAAAGCAGGAATGAGACTCCAAGTGTCACAGGGTAAAAATGGGGTTTGACATTACAGTTAGGCTCTTTCATTGCAGCTACTGTTATCAGTTAGGTTTGGTATTTACTTTATGTTTTTAGACTTTGCTTGTTCTTTTGCACATGTGTGTTGGTACACAAACCTTGTATACTCACTGGTTCTCCTGCACCTGTGTACCAGTGTGATGTTGATCATCTGATTGGAAGGATTTCTAAATTAGGGGGGAACTGTAATTCAAAGAAGTAGATCTTCTAGTTTCCCGTTTGTGGTTGGGGTTTTTTTTTAGTAAATTATGTAAAGGTAGCATTTGGAAATATCCAGGTGCTGTTGTGCTGGACATTAGACAGTTTGATGGTAAAATATTCCTTCTCTAATCATACAGCTGAATAAAAGATTCGGAAGTGAAAAATGTCCAAAATGGATAACGTAAAAAGATGATGCTGAGTGAAAGCTGGTCTGAGGAAAAAAGAAATTATCGGAAAGTGAAAGGAAACTAGAGGCAACTGTTTTCTTTCATTTTCAGATCATGTGGCCTAAAAGAACTCTTATATTAGGCAGCAGAAACTATTGGACACTGGTGTCCTGGTAAAAGGATGCAACACTTCATCTGTTTATGAGTTTTGTTGTTCTTTCTCTGTAATGACCAGTGTCAAAGAGGAATTTCTGGAGAAGGAAAAGATTCTACAACACAGTGTCTTTAAGGAAGAATCTGATTTTGCTTCATGTTTATCAGTTTCCTTCATTAGCTGACTGAAGAAGAAATACAACTGATTAAAAAGATTTTATTTTATGAGGATTTTTAACTGTATGTAGATTCAAGAAGTGATATTTATGGATAGAAAAATGTCTCCTGCCTACTTTAAAGGTTTTGAAAGCTACTTCATGGTCTTTTTCTTTGCATATCATAGGCAATAGGTACAGATGAACATATGATTGGGGCAAATCAGAGCAAAGAAATAGGAAGACTCCTTAACTGCTTTACCTATGTCTTAGGAAAATCTTTGTAACTGGTACCTACATAAAATAAATAATGTTTGGGTTTTCTCTTGTCAGTCATACATCTACTTG